>NC_092411.1:183267138-183419835 GCF_040894005.1 Engystomops pustulosus
AGCTACAGTGCCGAGGGAAGGAGGAAAGGAGAAGGGCGCACAGAGGGAGGCAGCGCAGTCTGCCCCGGCCAAGGTAGGCGCAGGGGATCGGGACGTGATGGTGGAGGCCCCAGCTCACCGTGAGCATGCCACGTGGGCCGACATGGCGGCTCCGCCAGAAGAGAGGAGGCCTGACAGGTCACCAGGGAGCTCCCCTGGACATTACAGTCCCCGGCAAGTAAATGCAACCCCCCCTTCTCCAACTGTTGCAGGAGGGATAACAGGTGCCCATATCAACACCCCTCAAAAGAACCAACATGGGCTCTCTCAATCAAGCCCTGGGGCTCAGTCTGCCTCATTGGGGGCCTCTCCTTGCTGGGCTTCAGCTCATAGCCCCGTTTCCCCGCTCAATTCCCTTGCTGCTGGCGGCATGGGACTATGGCAGGAGACATCCACACCACCACGGTCCACGCATGATGAGTGGGACTGGAAGTCACACATAATGGCGCTCCCTACCAGAGAAGATCTACAGACTCTCCTAGGAAAGATGGAGGCCTCACATAAGAAGGATATGGAGGATATTAAATCGGAGATTAAGCACGTGGGGCACAGGGTCCTAGAATTGGAGGAACATCAGGAAGGTCTGCGTGACGTTATTCATTCTCATAAAGAGGTTATTGCACAACATTCGTCTCAAATTGCAGATATCATGGACCATCTTGATGATATAGAAAATCGTCATAGACGAAATAATTTGAGAATAAGGGGCCTCTCGGAAGAGATCCTGCCATCACAGCTGGAGAATTGGGCCCAAAAATTCTTTGGCAATTTGCTACAAATGCCTCCTAACAAAAAGATCGAAATAGATAGGATCCACCGTACTCTTGGCCCGCGGTCCTCAGATCCTAAACGTGTACGAGATGTCATCTGCCGTATACATTTTTATAAGGATAAAGAACGAATCTTACAACATGCCAGGGACTCTGGTGGACTGCAACATGGGGACTCGCCCCTACTGATCTTGCCAGATCTTGCTCGGCGTACGCTATTCCTCAGAAAAGCTCTCAAGCCTTTACTGCAATTGCTAAGAGATCGCGACATCTTATATAGATGGGGATATCCCTTTCAACTGCTGGCCAAAAAGGATGGGACGAGTGCATCTTTCAGACGTCTAGGAGATTTGCCTGGTTTCCTAGGAACTTTTGAACTCCCGATGGTGTCCCTGCCAGACTGGCCGCGTCCGGCCTCTTTGCCGGTGTCCCCTCCAAGGGAACAATGGAACAAGGTCCCGCCGAAACAACAGCGAGACTCCAAGAGATCCAGAAGTGCTACCTTTGCGGGTCAACCCTGAAACCTTGAGCTAAGCATGTAGTTGAAGTTCTAGAGAAATATTGTTAGCTTAACGCTTTTGTAGATATCCCTGGTTGTATCGCCAATAGGGAGATGGTTTAAAATGCAAACATGGATTTGCTGAAACAAATGCCTGCTGCCTTTATATCTGGCCTGAGAGGCCGTGTGTTTTCTTTTTTTAATAGGGTCCGGTGCTAATGCACGACCGTCAAAAGTTTTTGCCTAAGTTCCCAAGTAGGGTTGGCGACATATAGTGTTGCCTAGTGTATAACACTGTAGTGTAGCATAGTATAGAATACGAGTTACCCTGGTCTAACACCTGGTCTATTGACTGGGAACCAGGGAATCCAGAAGTTCTTATTTGTTGGTAGTTATATTATTTGTGAAACCCCGGTCTGTCTTTGTTCGTCTTGTAAGTAACATCTAGTCCCTGTCTTCCTATCCCCCCTTTTAATTATTAGTCTATCTTTCTCTTGCTTAGGCCGTGTACAGGCGACCCTACCGTTAGCTTAGAATGACTAATTTATCTTTCGCCACATTTAATGCTAGGGGCCTGAATAGCCCAGGAAAAAGAGGGCAAATCCTTTATGGATTCCATAAAAAACGTGTGCAAATAGTCATGTTTCAAGAAACTCATTTTAAGACCTCCTGTGTACCCTCGTGTCGCAATAAATTTTATAATACTTGGTTCCATGCACCAAACCCAGTACAGAAGTCCAAAGGGATCTTGGATTCCAGGGTGGATCAGGAAGGCAAAAATTTCTGTCGCAGGCTCTATTTATACTCTGGCTAATGTCTACTTCCCTAATGTAGGACAAATTGCATACGGTATCCATCTCCTGGAGGATTTGGCGGGCTTTGCTGGAGGCTCGGACATCATTCTTGGCGGCGATTTGAATGTACCACTTGATCCAGACCTTGACACATCTGAAGGTAAGTCCTCAATCTCATTTGCAGCCACCCGTAGACTAAGGCAGGAGTTAGCTAAACTAAATTTAGTGGATCTCTGGAGGATACTGCACCCGGCACAAAGGGATTATAGTCACTATTCTAGTATGCATAACACGTATAGCCGTATTGATACACTCCTGATCTCTCATTCCCTCCTTGATCTCAGCCCTACTTGCTCTATCGATTCCATAATCTGGTCTGACCACGCGCCGGTAATGGGTGCTATAAGACCTTATCCTCAAAGGAGGAAGACATTCTCCTGGCGGCTTAACGATCATCTATTAAAAGATGCCCTGTGCTCGGCTGAGGTCAAGGAGGCTATAGAGCGTTTTAAGAATGGCAACCCTATCGATTATAATAATGCTCCGCTCATGTGGGAGGGGCTAAAATGCGAACTTCGTAGAATTTTTATGTCACACGGGGCTAGAATTAAGCGGCAAAATGCGTCCAAACTTAGATCCCTACTAGCTACTCTGGCTTCTCTTGAGTCTGCAAATAAAGTTCAGAGGTCTGATGCTCTGAGAGCAGAATTATCCTCAGTTAGGCAACAAATCTTGGAAATATTGGACCAGAAAACCCTATGTGCAAGGGATCGCCTAAAATTTGGCTTCTTTGAGTATGGCAACAAATGTGGCAAGTGGTTATCTAGGGCCCTGCATCCCAGACTCCTATCTTCAAGGGTTATGTCTATTAATTCGCCAACTAATGGCATGATTTTCAACCCGTCTGGAATTTTGGAGGAATTTAGGAAATTTTATGAATCCCTATATAATTTACCAATGCAGGAAGATGCGGACAAAAGGGAGGCCATAGCTGCATACTTGTCCAAATATGCCCCAAAACGTATATCACAGCAGTTGGCTCAGGGCTTGGAAGATGAGTTCACATCTGAGGAACTTGCTCAGGTGATTAAGGAATTGAAAGTGGGCAAGAGTCCGGGACCGGACGGCTTTTCTCCGCGCTTCTACAAAACGCTGAAAATGGATATAATTGAACCCCTCCTCTCCTCCTACAATGCGATAGCTAAGGGGGCTATTTTCCCAAAGCAATCCCTAATGGCGCATATATCTGTGATTCCAAAACCCGGGAAGGACGTCACCCTTTGTGCCAATTTCAGACCCATCTCTCTCATAAACATAGATATTAAAATATACTCTAAATTATTGGCGCAACACCTGCAAACATTAATTCCAGGTCTTATACATAAGGAGCAGGTGGGGTTTGTCCCAGGCAGAGAAGCCAGGGACAATACTATCAAAACAGTGTCATTGATGAACGCTGCCCAAAGGCAGAAGATCCCCATGTGCCTGCTCTCTGTTGATGCCGAAAAGGCATTTGACAGAGTAAGTTGGAACTTCATGGAACAGACACTCAGGCAGATAGGTCTTGGCCCCCTCATGCTAGCTCGTATAATGGCCCTCTACCAGAACCCGACGGCGATGGTCAGGGTGAATGGGGATCTTACTACCCCGTTTGCCATAAGCAACGGAACCCGCCAGGGGTGCCCCTTATCACCACTGCTCTACATCTTAGTGATGGAATCATTGGCAAACGCCATTAGAACTAATAAATCTATCAAGGGCCTTAAGTTGGGAGGGCTCCGTCATAAAATGGCCATATTCGCGGATGATTTATTATTATTTATCACCCAACCACGCACAACGCTTCCGTCAGTAATGGCTGAGTTTAAAATCTTTTCTGAACTTTCTAACTTTAAAGTAAACCTCACGAAGTCCGAACTGCTCAACGTAAACCTGCCTGACAATGTGGTGGGAGATATTAAGAATGAGTTCCCCTTTCGATGGGCCGAAAAAGTCATCACGTACCTGGGGATAAAAATCCCGACGGATTTATCTTGCCTCTTTCAGGTTAACTATCAGCCCCTTCTGGGGTCACTAGAGAAGGAGCTCCTTGCCTGGAAGCGCCTTCCGCTCTCATGGTTCGGGAGGATTAGTGTAATTAAAATGGATATCCTGCCGAAAATACTCTATTTCTTCCAAACTATACCCCTCCAAATAGCCCCTTCCTTCCTTAGTAGACTTAAAAGGGTAATCTCGGGTTTTATATGGGATTCCTCTAGACCTCGGATGGCCCACACTTTACTTACTAGGCCTAAAGAGATGGGAGGGGCGGGCTTGCCGGACTTGGGTCTATACCATGAGGCCTCTATGCTGACTTGCATAATAGACGCAGCCTTGAATTCCTCTTCCAAGCTCTGGGTGACGCTGGAGGCTTCTTTGAACTTGTCGCCTCTGATGGCATCCCTCTGGCTTTCCCCGATAGACCGTGACACATCCTCTCCCTGCACACCCCTATATAGGATACTGCTAGGCAGTTGGGACAGAATGAGGAAACGACATAAACTGACATCCATCCCGGGCCCCATGTCTCCAATATTTCTAGATGCTAGGTGTCCCCTACGAGATATGAACCCTGAAATATTCGGTCTACCATTAAACGGGGTAGTACAAGTACGACACGCACTAAAAGGCCGCGACATACATTCTCTGGAAGGGTGGTTCCCCGCTGAAATGAGAGGCAGCAGATGGTTTATGGCTAATCAATTGAGCAGCTTCCTACAATCCCTGGGGCACACACAATCCCTTACAAGGGAACTAACATTTATAGAACAAATTTTTACGAATAAAGAACCTCCTAGGCATCTAATATCTATGGTCTATGAGTGGCTGGTGAGAGAGAGGACTAAAAATACGCCAGTCCCGTACAGACAAGCTTGGGAACGGGCGCTGAACAAAACATTTACTGAAGAGGATTGGGATAAGGCGTCTGTCTTAACTCATAAACTCTCTGTCTCGTGACAAATACAGGAGACTAACTTTAAAATCGTCGCCAGATGGTACCGAACTCCGGAGAGGCTGCATAAGATGTTCCCGGAGGTGTCTGATATATGTTGGAGATGTGCCAGGGAACGTGGTTCCATGTTACATATCTGGTGGTCTTGCCCTGGGGTGAGTGGTCTGTGGGAGGCGGTCTTTGCACTTTACAATAAATTATGGTCGGACTCGGTTGTACCGATCCCAGACATCGGGCTATTATCTATGATCCCTGGCTCTATCTCTGTGATAAAGAAAGGCTTTCTGAGACACTGCATTGCCGCCACTCGACAGATTATTCCCAGACTATGGAAATCAAGCGCAAGTCCCTCAAGGGCCCAGTGGGCGGAAGCCTTAAATCATATCATGAGAATGGAGGAGATGAGAGCCGTGGAGGGACTGGCGGACTCTCAGATGGAGAAATACACCAGGGTCTGGTCCCCATGGATCGACTTTCGCAGTTCGGCAGAATTTGCCACTTGGATAGAAGCAGGTGGAGGATGCATGGCCTGAGTGAGAAATTTTCCCTTTTCTTCTTACCATTCCCTCTTACCCGGTGTGTTTTCCCCTCCCTATCTATACCCCCTTCCCCTCTGTATACCGCTATGTGTTTTCCTATGGTTCCCCACGTCGTAAATGTTTAGTGTGGTTCGAGTTGTTAATAAATGTTTAGTAACATAGACTTTCTCTCCAGTTTCCTTGCTCATTGCACTAAAGGAGACAAGTATTATCTAGGTATAACTATGGTCTTGAGAAGTGCGGAATTCATTTTGTATTGCAAATGTAATACTGGACACGCCAAAGTTATGTGTGTATATGCCTTGAAAGCTTATATTCTGAAATCTTACTGTGATTCAATGACAAGTCTATGTATGTTGACACTAATTACTTTTAATAAAGTTTATTGAACAGAAAACATTATAACTTAGCTCACCAACAAAATAATAAATTATACATATTATACAGGCATGAATTTCTGTGTTCTCATTATCTGCACTATGCTGACACTCCCATTTCAGCAAGTCTCTGATGACATATATTCAATCTATTCCACTATTTCTCATTTGATATCTGTACATTTTGTTTATGGTACTACTCATAGCATCAGAAGGAGAACATACAACTAAACTGAAGTTGAAAAGGGTCATGTGAGCAAGAATCTCAGGGGAGACAACTGTCAAGAAATAGTCTAAAAAGAAATGATTACAAAAAAATATGATAAAGAAAGATAAAGAAAATGTAACAAAATAGTAGTTATATTGTCAAAAACTTTTCTTATCAACCTTCTTTTCACCTTTTCACTCTGCTAAACAAAGACAACATTTTATGCATATGACCTCAAGTGTTAAATTAAAAACAGTTGCATACTTCATCTGCATTAATGGTACATCCATAAATTTTGCACCCACTGGGGACAGAATAATATTCCAGGTGCTCTTTATCTTTACATTTTCTGTTTTGTTTTATCTGCTGTTAGATTTTTCCATTTCTCTAGGGTCATTACCCAACACATGCTGCAAACACATGGAGATGATGATTTCACTTTTACAAACCTCCATATATTTCTAAGAATATTAGAAAAAAATTAATATTTCATGCCTATGAAATGCTAGGAAAGGGAAATGTAAATTGTATCTGGTACAATCTGGTACACTCACTTCCTAAGTTTAACCCCTTCATGACCACCCTATCGACTTTTTACAGAAGACATTTAGGGTACTTCCTTTCTATGGCACCAGGCCACAAAAAGATTGCAGACGATTGGATGTTATCACAGCCCAGCCCTGGCAATAACACCCAGGTGTTTAACCCATTAGATACTGTGATCAAACATGATTGCCGTGATTGTGGGGTGCAAATGGTGTCGCATAGCAGCCCTGGATCACAGAGCTGGCAAGTATCTATTAGATGAATTAGTATTAAGGTTCATTATATAAGAGATGAAATGATCTAATGTTAGTGTCCCATTGTGAGACAAAGTTAAATTAAATAAAGCAAAAGAATAAATTGAAGTCTAAAAGAATTTTAAAATAATCCATTAAACACACAAAAATATCCTACCCCTTTAAAAAAAAAAAATTATAATAAATAATATAATTATATTTATTTCAATCAAAAAACGTCGGAGTCATGTCCCTGTTTGTTTACAAGGGCACAACATCTTGGCTCTTACAGCTTCCAAAGGCCTGACACACCCACCCATCCCTATGTCTATGTCGCTGTATCAGGCGTGGGCGAGATTTCCGTACCTTCCTTAGACTAAACTGGGCAACTTACCTAGATGACAACTTGGAACACTCTAATTACCCGGCTTTAATGTGGGCAGCATCAAAAGCAGTCATGCGGGGCCACATGATAGCCTATGTAGCGCACAAATGCAAAGTAACACTGGAGAAATTTGAAATTCTCCACACCTCATTACTGCAGGCACAACAGATATATGCCACCCTCACAACAACCACAATCTAAACACCTATGTCCAAGGACAGGCACACTGGAGTGTTGGGCGAACACAAAACAGATACTATAGGGGAGGTAATCATATGGGCAAACTTCTGGGGTCTTTCACCAAACCCTGGAGAACTACCAAACCCATTTTTCGTCTATGTGACCCAATTTCAGGCCAGCTAGTCACAAGTCCTGATGAGATAGTGTTAATGATATATTCCTCTACAGAGGCCATCTTGGAACAAGAGAACCAAAAAGCGTCCATTTTAAGTATTAGCCGGGGGTCATGCTGGGAGTCGAGCACTGTCCAGCTAAGGTCATGATTCAAACTTCATTTTTATGTAACCTGTTTGCTCGCCTGCCAGCTAATTCCCTTGACATTTAATGAGAAGCCAGTCTGTCCTTCACTATTGTTATATATTTTGGTCCTAGCACAAGCTTATCTCCTGTTTTGACTTGCCTGAGTCTTCTTCTCAGGGAAATCAGTATAAAAAAGGCCTCTGAGAAGAAATAGTTAACCTTTTCGGAGAATGTGCTGCTAAATTCATTATGGCCAATTGCATTGTAGTATTCTATCTCCTTGTCACGCCCCCAATGATGCTTTTTCTGTTTTTATATACATGACTGCGGTTTTGAAATAAACAGTGTGATTTGAGTGAAGCTGAAGACCGTGTCTGTGTCTTGGGTTTGTTCTCTCATCCCGGTACCGGGAGCCATGAAAAGGTTAATTTGAAAGTCACCTTACAACATGAAGTAAGGGCGGTTTAAGCCCTAGATAAAAATCAGCATCCCTGATGCATCCCTGATACATAACTATTTTGAACCGATAAAGAAAATTCTTATAATTACAGAACTACAGGAGAAATTCCCTGACCAGCAGATTGCATTTGCATTTTTTCCATATATGCAGGCCTCACACTATGCTGCAAAGGTATCAGCAAGCATGAAAGAAAATGACTGGAACCCCAGCTGTAGAGTCTGGTTAAATAGGACCAATGGTCAATACAAGCAGATCTCCCTAAATTATGCCCTCCTTCACCCCCTATGAGACCTCGCCTACTTCCTTGACTAAGTGGCAGTTAGATGACCCGTTTATTACTCCATCACAGCTCCTGAAGGCCATGACTAATGCCTATAGATCTTTGCCTTTTCCTCGCTTCCAGGAGATGTACCTTCAGCTGTGGCATCGCTCCTATATTACTCTTACTAGAGGGTTTCATATGGGTATATATGACACAACAGCATAATGGAGATGTCATGAGGAAGGAGCCGATCTTTATCACTGTATGTGGGCATGCTCAGTCATCCAACCTTTCTGGCAATTATAGCCTTCACAACTAAATATCTTACAAATGATGTCCCTATATAATGCATATGGACTGGATAGAGCCTCCCTGAGTAGGGAAAAGCAAGTACAGTATTTTTTCTCCACTTGGGAAAGTTTTATCAGGGTGCTGTCACCAGAGATGAGACGAGATATTAGAAATTGTGAACACACTGTGGTACCAGAAACGTGGATGTCCCTGTGGAACTTGACTGAATTGGGTTAGGAATGGTAGTAGTGGTAAATAGCAAATAAATGTGGTAACATTTTATAATATATCATGCTTCGGCTAGGGTGGGAGTGGCGTAACCTCCAGGGATGAGATGGTGAGCGAGTGTCATGATTCTTTGGTTTCATTGTGTGTTAATTATATTGTGTTTCCCTCCCCACCTCTTTGCCACCCCCCCCCCCTATCCTATGGGTCCTAGACCCAACATTTGTACTGATGACCCTATGTTGGGGTTTTGTTCTTTTGTTTCATAAATATGAAAATTTAATAAATACAGTTTTTAAAAAAAAACACATGCCAGGACACTGATGCCTTAATCGGGTTAGCTCTAGTCTACTTAAAGGTTGGACTTGATGGACTTGCATCTTTTTCCAGCCTTAAATACTATGATACTATGATACTCAACAGCAGCAAACCCACAACAAATCAGTTGTTAACCTTTGAGCTTTGCCGACTACCGCTGCAAAATCAGCATTTTCGGCCGGTTTGTGTTGTGGTTTGAGTCACTGCAGAATGTCTGCTGTTGGCGTTTTACAATTACTCTAACCAATGTTTTTCAGGCTTAATTGGGTTTTCTTATAAAGACAATATCCATTTTTCATATTGAAGCTGTCCAACTGTCTATTGCATCAGAAGACTTTCAGCTACATAGACTCTTGACAATCTACTTGTATTGCTAAAAGACTTTCCTGTCATTGAGAACTTCTTTTTATCCAACATTTCCATGTAAATTTGAGAGTTTGACAGAATTGTTTTGTCAATGTTTGTGATTACTTAAGTCTGCAGGTTTTAGGGTCCTTTTAGCTTCCCCTGCATCTATACTATACAAGAATAGGTTGAACTGTGTCGCAGGAGCACCCGTGTGCCCAGGGCTGGATTAAGGTTGGTGGGGGTCCCCATTGAATGTAGTCCAGACAGGGAACAGCAATAACTATATACAGTCTCCCCAGTAATCGCTATATATAGCACCCAGTGTTCACTATATACAGCTCCCAGACATCACTATATACAGTTCCCAGCAACCACTATATACAGCCCCCCCAGCAATCACTATTTACAGCTTCCCCAGCAATTACTATATACAGTTTCCCCAGCAATCACTATACACAGCTCCCAGGAATCACTGTATACAGCTCCCAGTAATAAACATATACAGCTCCCCAGCAATCACTAAATACATCCCCCAGTAATCACTATGAATACACCCCCAGGAAAAACTATATACAGCCCACAACATTACCTATATACAGTCCCACAGCATGAACTATATACATCCCCCTTTAATAGCTATATACAGCCCCCTATAATAATTATACACAGCCCCCCTATAACTATACACAGCCCCCTATAATAACTATATACACTCCCTTATAACTATATACATTTCCTATAACAACTATATATAGCCTCCCTATAAATAACCATATGCACAATCCTATTATAGCTATATATATCCCACCATAATAAATATATATAATCCCCCTATAATAACTATATACAGTCCTAACCTTCCATCGTTCCCCCGATGCGCACCGACCTCCTTCCCTTCCATTGAGGTGTCGGGATACAAGTGGATATCGGATGTAAACAGATATGGCGGTGCCGTGCTACAGGCACCGTGACGTTCCAGCTAGTGGCAGGGCACCGCCCTCTTTGTTTGCATCTGATCGTCTATGGCAGAGCAGGGAACTTATTGTTCCCTGGTTCCGCCATAGATTTGAAGTTGGGGAACATTGGCGAGATTCGGCTTGGGGAGCCCGGACCCAAATAAACCATTTCCGATTTGGGTGGTCAAGCAACAGCCTGAATCGCCCACATTGGGTGGGGGCCCCTTTAAGGGCAAAGTGGTGGTGCCTGCCCCGTGCGTGCGCCTCCCCAATAACCTGGCTCTGCATGTGCCTCTTTGTGCCCCCCGAAGTCAGCCTGCACACTCCGGCGCACGTCCCCACCTCCTAGTGCGTGCGCACACTGTCTCTGTAAGATTAAAAGGGCCAGCACGTCAATAATTGGCGCTGGCCGTCTGCGTGCCCTTATAATTTTCCAGATAAGGTCCCTTGCCAGAACTTTGAATTTCCGTTGTGACCCCGGTTCCGTTCGTGACTTTGCTACTCTGCTGCCAGCCTTTACCTTTTACCTCACTCCTGACTCTGATCCTGTGTTGTCTGTCCTGACCATCAGCCTGTTCCCAACCATGATTCTGTGTCATGATTCTGTACTTCGCCTTGACCACCACCGCAAGCAAAGTCAGGCCTGTGGAGCAGCCTGTTGGTATCGTGCCGCAGCAAGTCCTACCCACTTTGCAGTTGGTTCTGGTGAAAACTCCTCTCCCAGGTGTCGGCTTAAGTCGTCACTCGCGGTGGTACAGTGGGTCCACTACCCCTGAATCCTGACAACCTGAATGGTATAATATATTTTTTGGCTACCTTGCTGCACTGTCTTTTATGAGTGGTGGCAAAGTTATGCCTTTGCTTTAGTATTTAATACTGTATATAGTATAGTATATTAGTTTCCATGCACTGAGAACTCCAATGACAATTATTCAGGATATGCATGCAGCTGGTAACATGTACTTTTAATGTTTATACAACATTTTTCCAGATGATGACAGCAGTCCTCACTTGTGTTATTTCAGAATTTGAGCTGGAAATGGCTCCATAATTATTGCGTAACATTCAGGAAAAATTGCAATTATTTTAACTTGTGGGTTGGAGTTTCTTTTTAATATTTGCAGGAGATGCTTACCAAATCCTTTGCCTAGTTAGCTATCTTCCTGAAACTTTTAACGAATTTAACTAATCTTGACTATATTTTGCATTTTTACAAGGTTTTCAGACCTTATCACTATGTGGTGATCTCGATTATTTATTTGAGACATCATTGAAATTTTAAGCCCAATATTTAGCATTGTAATTTTTCACACGTTTGGTTAAGAGCATAGGGTACTTTACCATTTGAACAATCAAGGCCTTTTGCTCCATAGAGAGGAACACTGAAAGCTACTGCAAACCTCTCAATACGCTGGAACACTTAAAATATATTCAATTTATGGTATTTGAATGATATTCCTTCCCAGTAGGGCTTTCTCTGTAATCTAATTGTTATTGGCCGTATAACCTCACTGAACTTTATGGCTTTGCCAGATGCAATACAGCTGCTATTGTTTAATGTACCTCCTGGTGCCCAGAATGTAACCAATGTTAATACAACTCCCAACTGAGAGTCTCACATAAAAGATACAATGGCTTCACTCCAGTCATAGTCAGTGTTTGCAGCACATTAAAAAACAGCTCCACTCAATTGTGTGAGAAAACATAGCTGAATGGTATTCTGCTTATATAAATATTTTAAAGGGTTTTTTTACCAGATGTATATTTTTATAATATCAAAACCAAAAGATAGTGGGAATTCATTAATTAACCTAGCATAAGTAAAAAGAAGCTGGCTCTTCAGACTGCCCAACTTAAACAAACATGTTTTATTTAGGATTATGAATTTGGGATAATAGCATTTAAAATCAAAATAAAACAAAATAAAATTATTGTTTATATAATTATTTATATAAAATGTATCATATTAAAGGTTCACATCACCAACAATATGTATAACCCAAAAGTATTATTTGTGTCATGTTGAATATGATGTTATTGTTGCTATTCATAAAATAAATTATCTGGCAAATATTTTTCCCATGCATTGTTTATTATCAAATATTTATTATTTAAGTGAGCTAACAGTGTTTACTTTGTTATGTAATTTCAATTTCAAGTCATTTTGTTTATAATGAACATCAACTAATTTTGACCCCCCTCATCGGCACGCACACTATGATGCCACCAATCAGCTGATGTCATATTGTGTGTGTCAGCCTCGCACAGGGAGCTGGAGATTGAGCCAATGCAGTGGAAGAAAGAAGAGGACCTGCGGGGCGTCGGAAAGGTGAGTACAGTGAATTATTATTATATGGTAATATACAATACCATAACTGCTGCAATAGCTCAGGCCTTACCATCTGCATGCATTTATGAGGGATCAGTTCTCTCAGACTAATCTGATTGGCTTCTATGAGGAAGTTCTATACTGGGGGAGGCTGTGGATGTTGTATATCTGGACTTTTCCAAGGAATTTGATACAGTGCTGCATAAAAGGTTGGTACATAAAATGAGCCTGCCCAAATATACAGATGTTCCCGTAGTCCCAGCAAACAATGGGCTTAGTGAAAACAGAGGGTCGTCATTAAAATCACATTCTCAGATTGGGTTGATGTTACCAGTGGAGAGCTACAGGGGTCAGTATTGGGGCCACTTCTTTTCAATATTTTTTAATCAATAACCGTGTAGTGGGTTAACACAGTCAAGATTCAATATTTGCAGATGATACTAAGCTGTGTAAAGTACCAAAAAAATATACATAACATAAATACAGCAGCCACATGGTGCCCTCCTCCGCAACATATTGAAATATATACAGAAATATATATACAATGCTTAGAACACAGGCAGCATGATTAGAGTGCTATGTAGAACCTCAAAGAAGGAGTCTTGTGCAGTGTCATCCAAATCAATAGTACCCCATATCTAGAGGATACAGGTACTGTTCATTCCCCCGAAGCAGGTGTGGGCAGATGCACCCCACCCCTGTGGTTGACTTGATCCCGATTTGAATTTAAACAATTGCAAACCAAAACCAACTTTCAAACCAAATTATCTTTACATACTTAGTAATGTAGGTCATAATATTGATGTTTGGAATATTCTTTCTCAAAGATTTTTTTCCTGCTAATATTATTCATTCTCCATGCACAACGTTTATTGTTATCACCTGCACTATTGGTTTCTGGCTTTAAAAGCTTACATACACTCTCTGGATTCTTGAATTCTTATCACCTCACAATTTGCTACCTTAACTCAGTATGCCACATGTTTGTTGTATTCCATTATACAAGTGTTTTTTGCTTTGAAGTCAAGAAGTTATATGATCCGAAGATATCTATTCTGTCTTATGCTTCCTGTTGTTACAGTGTTTTATTTGTTTGCAGGAGCAGTTCAGTTAAAATGGAAAGTAGCGATAAGAAAATAACATTTCTATTGGGTGATACTCAGGGTCGGCTTTAGGTTTCAGTAGGCCCCTGGGCGACAGAGCCTTAGTGGGCTTCTTTGTATTGAACTCATGTGGCGGCATTAAAAAATCTGAACCTAAAACAGTCTCCTGTTCCCTAACATATCCCCTAGTGTGTCATACATACCAAACAGCCCCTTCATGGTTATTTTATGTACAGCCCCCTTCACCCCTATAGATTCATTAGATACAGCTATACTTACCCTCATGGATTCCTTATGTATACTCTTATGTGAGCCCCCCAGCAGTTCTGGTCCCCAACACTTGCCCAGGTATGCCCTGTGCTGCCACCAGCCATGGTGATACTGTTAAACAAGAAGAAAAGTGGCACTTCATGATGATTCAAGAAATGCTGATTCTTCTGAAGTGCTGGTGGAAAATTGCTCACCTATTTTGGCTAGTTAAACTAGCAAGGAATATGGAGAAGTAAAGACCTTTGTGTTGTAGTCTCCCTTAGTTGGGAGATGACGGGTCGTCTAAAAGATGCGAAGGATAATGGTGCAGAAAAAGAGGAATAGAGATGATGTGGTCTGGGTCATAAGCTGTTCAAATTTAAGGGAGCATCCAATCCAGTGATGTAAACTGAGTATTTATTAGTAAGATGGCTATACGTTTTTAAGTCAGAATGGCTTCTTCAGGAGAATTCTAAAACATAGTGAAACATACAAAGTGCTATGTGAAATGCTGACATGAAAAGCCACATAAAAAACAGGAAAGTACATATCTATGAAATAACATAACAAACAAATAGTAAAAGCCCCCTCACCACCTATTTTGATAAGATGGATTAGACACAGCCCTACTCACCTCCATGGATTCCATTTGTGAGCCCCCCAGCAGCTCTGGCCAACACCTGCCCAGTTATGCCCAGTGCTGGCGGCGGCCCTGGTGATACTGTTAAAGGGATAAGAGACCAGAAAATTATAGAGAGATTGATATGGAAAAATGTGCATTAAGAGGTAATAATGATAAGTGAGAAATGAATAATGTATTAATAATGTCTATTGTAAATAAATGATGCATGGGAAGACTATTGATAATATTTAAGTGTTGAATAATTTCATGTAGCTATTTATATTGTAGGAGGAAATTGTGATTAATATAAAAATAATAAATGATTAATTTTCACATGAACAACAAGGGTCCAATAGCTTCTAAAGGTAGCAGAGTGATAATCAGCAAAAGGTGCTTGATACACTTTCATTAATTCACCCAGGCTGAGCCCTCATCATACAGAGATGGGCTTTGCTGCAGGTGTTAACCTCTTCCCTGCCGCCAGCAAAGTCGCCGTTGCCACTTAAAGCATGGGCACCGCCATCTTTCTTCAGATCGTCGCTCCCCCGAACATCATCGGGGTCCGGCGATCAGTTGGTATGACAGCCTCGGGTCTTGGTTACTGCAGATATTGTAATGAATCATATGCAAAAACGCCATATACTGCAATACAGTAGCATTGCAGTATATGGTAGGAACAATCTGACCATCTAGGGTTAATGTACCCTATTGGGTCTAAGAAATAGTGGGAAAAAAAAGTAAAAAATTTATAAATTTATAAAATATTAAAAAATCACCCCCATTTCCCTATAACTGATATAAAACATAATAAACAGTAGAAATCACAAACACATTAGGTATCGCTGCGTCTCAAAATGCCCAATCTATCAAAATAAAAAAAAAAGTTATCGCCGGCGGTGACCTCCAAGATGGGAAATGGGGCCCAAATGTTCAAAAAGCAACTTTTACACCTTTTTACATGACATAAAATATGTATTAAAAAGTGAACAAAATCTCGCACAATCCTCAAATGGTAGCAATGAAAATTTTGGCTACTTTTGCAAAAAATGACATATCACACAACTCCCTACATATAATTTAACTCATCTACTATATACATTACACTTCTTTAATTGGATGTTATTTAATATATGTAACTGTGAAAATAATTTCCCATAAATGTAGTAACTTTGTCTATCAGAAAAAGATTTTTGTCCCTGGTTACGTCCACCACTGCTTGAGTGATTGCACAAAGTAACAAATTACGTTGTTCATATGAAATGTCCAGGAGTTTTTGCTTGTCCCACAATCGTCCTGTGGTAATGAATGCTTAATCCATGTGGTCAGGCAGGACTTAATAGCACATGTCTGTCCACTGCTGCTTGGGAGGTGGGTGGTCGTATCCATGGAAGCTATCTGGTTTCTAATTTACAACATGGCTTAATTTATGGGAAATTTTCTTTACACAGGTAATTCTTTTTAATAATATCCAATTGAAGAAATGTATGTATATGGCAAATAAATTAAATGTAAATGTCATGGTGAGAATACCCCTTTAAGTTGAATTTTAATGTGAGCCAAATAAAAATGTAGATAAACCTGTACATCCTGATTATCTCCTAGCACTAGAGGGATCATAAAGTGTCTGCTTGGAATTAAAGTGTCTGGAATTTTACACTGACCCTCACTGAGTTATATGGGCCAAAACAGCAGTAAATTTGTAAAGAAAGGGGATTAAATATTATCTTTATTGTGCAGACATCACTAGTGGATTAAAATTTGAGAACTTTCTTTCATGAGCAATTCCCTTTAATCCTGCTTCATAGAGTACGGAAACACGGCACACTTCAAATTTGGTGTGTGCCGTGTTTCCATACTCAGCAGTACTCAAATTCACCATATTTTCATTTATTGGAAAGCAAAACAGTGTAGATAGCCTAGATAGAGAAAGCAGTGTTATAAGCATGGCATCTAAACACAGTTGTGCCTGGCATGAGCACATATTAAGGGCATATGTGCATGTAAATTACCACCTCTAGGGGTGAATTTAGCCTCTATGCTACCTGAGGCAACTTCAGAAAGGCACATCCCTCCACCCCATCCAATAGGTTGTTCATGGTGTGTAAACTACCCATGCTGACACCAGTTGTGAAAAGATACTACAGGCGGTCTACTACTTAAGAACACTCGACTTACATACGACCCCTAGTTACAAATGGACCTCTGGATATTGGTAATTTATTGTACTTTAGTCCTAGGCTATAATAAGCAGCTGTAACAGTTATCAAAGGTGTATGTAATGAAGCGTTATTGTGAATACTGGTTCTTATGAAAACCCAACATTTTTAAAATCCAATTGTCACAGAGAACAAAAAAGTTCTGGCTGGGATTACATTTATAAAATATACAGTTCTGACTTACATACAAATTCAACTTAAGAACAAACCTACATACCCAATCTTGTATGTAACCCGGGGACTGCCTGTATTGCATGCCAAACAGTCACAGTACAGTCAGTACCACAAATGTGTTCTAGCTCGAGGTCAGCCTCCTCCTCCTAGTGTAGGACATGTCACTCTTGGGACTAGTTTTGAGAAGAAGGCCTGTTGTCACTTGTACTCATAGATGTACATAGGGGATTACAGTAAACCATTCTATATAATTCACATGTCCTATGTCTTAAAACAATATTGAACTATCTGCTGCAGATATATATAGAACCCATTTGTGGGGGAGCACAGAAGCTTATGTTAGAAAATATTTAGAAATAAATATTAGAAGAAAAGAAACTTAGACTTTGTGACCCCGCATTATAACTTTAGCAGAGGACATAAGATGGATGATTTAAAAGGAAATTTTTCACAGCCATTCCTCCAAAAAATAACCAAAAGATCCTCCATAAAGATGCAGTGTATGTACAAAAGAGTTGTCAGCTGGAAAACGAGATATTTTTGCTCTTCCTGCCATCACTGTGTTTTGGGGGATGCTTTATCATTTATCACGCTTTGGAATTCACGGTTCACTACAAACAAAAAAAACTTGTTTGTAACCATTTTGTAACCACTCAAACATGCGTGTGAAGGATTCTTTTTTGTTTTCCCATAATACAAAATCTTTATATCTCTAAAAACTATTTATATAAACCTCATCAAAAAAGCTTTTTTTAAATCCTCCATTGGTATGGAAGGAACTGTAATATAAAGTTCCCTGACCGTACACTTCAGGAGTGTTTTCAGTATTAATATAAGAGTGCATGCAGGGTGAAGCTGTAGTTTTACATGTTTCTATGATATAAACTTTTTTTTTTAATGTCAAGTTTAACAACCTGGTCCTTTTTTATTTTGAGTCTCTGTATTTCTACAATCTATTCTAAATAAAGTACATTGAACACAAAAACACAGTTCCGTCATTTTCTTAGGGGTTCATATCTATGGCATTCACTTTGCGGTTCAAATGCTGCCTCTGATCCACAGGTCCTTAAGAACCTGTAGTTGGTTTAGTGTCCCAAAATGTTGCTCTCATATTAAGAGGCCAATAACCTTTTTATACTTCGATGTACATAGCTGTATAATGTGTAATTTTTTGCTGGATGAGCTGACATTTTCATTGCTTCCATTTTGGGAACTGTAAGACCTTCTGAACGATTGTTGATTTGGAGATTTGATTTTGTTTGTTTAATTTTATTTCTATTCTGGGGAAAGGGAGTGATTTTTAACTCGTGTATAAGCCGAGTTTTTCAGCACAAAAAATGTGCTGAAAAACCTCATCTCGGCTTATACACGAGTCAATAATAATAAAAAAAAAAATTAATACTCACCCTCCGGCTCCCGGTCCTCGGCGGCGGCTTCTCTCTTCTATCTTCACGTGCCGGCAGTCGTGTCTATGCGACTTGCCGGCGGGCGCACAATATGATGTAGCGGTGTCGCCGCTGATGATGTCATCAGCGGCGACACCGCCGCATCGTACTGTGTGCCCGCCGGCAAGTCGCATGGACGCGACTGCCGTCACGTGAAGATAGAAGAGAGAAGCCGCCGCAGAGGATCCGGAGCTGCCGCCGAGGACCAGGAGCCGCCGCCGAGGACCGGGAGCCCGCGCCGAGGACCGGGAGCCGCCACTAAGCATCAAAGGTGAGTATCGTCGAAGGGTGAATATTAAGTTTATTTTTTTATTATTCGCTAGGCATACTGAGGGCAGACTGTATACTTTTTGGGCAGGCTGTATACTTTTTGGGGCAGGCTTTTTGGGGGCAGGCTGTATACTTTATGGGGGCAGGCTGTATACTTCATGGGGGCAGGCTGTATACTTCTTGGGGGCAGGCTGTATACTTTTTGGGGGCAGGCTGTATACTTTTTGGGGGCAGGCTGTATACTTCATGGGGGCAGGCTGTATACTTGGGACTACTTGGGACAGGCTGTATACTACAGGGGCTGGCTGGTTGTATACTTCAGGGGGCTAGCTGGCTGTATACTACACCCTCGGCTTATACTCGAGTCAATAGGTTTTGCCAATTTTTTGTGGTAAAATTAGGGGTCTCGGCTTATACTCGGGTCGGCTTATACTCGAGTATATACAGTATTTACATTTTTGTGAACTTTTTTATATTTATATTTTTTGTTTACTTGAACCCTAAGAGGTCTGATTTCTGTCACTTTTCTGTATCTCTATTAATACCATCACAAATAACTAGTATAGACAATTGTGCTAAAAAAACCTGTACATATCTACAGTAATACATTCCCCAATATTGACAGTGCCCTCACTTTAGTCAAAATAATAATGGTTCCCCCACATGGTTCCCCAATGGTTCCAGCCAATACAGTAACAAATTAGTATTGTGCCACCACAGCAGCCAAGAGTCATAGTGCCCCACAGTAGCCATAAATCATGGTTCCCTCAGTATTCTCAATGCCCCACAGTGTCCCCACCCAAATGTTGTAGTGTGGCACAGTAGCCAAAAAAACTTTAAATCTAGTATAATGTATAAAAGGAAAATCAGGATATCACTGTGATGGTATTGACCCAAAGAATAAAGTAGACATGTAATTTGGGGCTCACAGTGAAAGATGTAAAATCCAAGTCCACAAGAAAATGGCGCAAATGCAATTTTTTTCACTGCATCTTCACTGCATTTGCTTTTGCTTTATCCTGCTTCCCAGTACACGACATGGAATATTGAATACTATCACTATGAAGTGCAATTTGTTATGCAGAAAACAAACCCTAATACAGCTCTCCTAACACTATCTCTAGTGTTATCCATAATAATTATTGATAATAATGGACGGTTCCTCTGCCGTTGATCCCATCTGGTTGAGTCTGTTAACAATGGGGAGATTTAGAATTTTTATGAGGAAACAAAGATTTTAAATGCAGGTAAATTTTATTAATAGCTATTGTTGTAATCATAACATTGTTATTTGCTAAGAGTAACAATACCCCCCTCCCCAAAGTGAAAGTGTTTAGCCATGCCAGCCAATATGGCCATTCAGGGTATGACCCTGTGGGTCATACCAAGCAGGACATTCCTCCATGTGCCAATCTATAATCATTAAAGGTAAATGGATTAGTTAAGAGGATAATTCTTCCCTTGATGCTTATATAATATTTAAGTCCCCAAAAGTTATCTCATTAGCATAACAAGTCAGCCTAATTTCTCATAGGTAACCCCATCACTGCCAAAGTCACAAATGTTCAGTAAGTATTATAATAAACATTTATCTTTGGAAATCTCTAAATAGAGCAAACCTTTTTCTAGGAAAGTTTGTGTGAACAAAGCCTGGGGGAAAAACAAAATACTTGCACGTGTCCCTTTTAGCTTGTCATCCTCAAATGATACAAGATGGCGGAGGCTGACACATTTATCCACCAGTCAGAATGTCATCATAACTGTCCCTTTGTCTGCAGCATATAGATAGCATGTGGTAACTTTCACTGTAGATACAGTGTCAGCGATATAGCAAGAGAGCTTGACTCTATGGTTGAGCTCCATGCCTCTATGACTCTATAATTAAAGTGTGCTGCAGGAATACAATATGTTATATAGCAATAAGCAGCGGACATCAGAACTAAGAAAAAGATAGATTTTACACAAATAACAAGATGAATAAGGTACTAGTGTTGGTTATATGTGCGCTGATGGCCGGTTCCCAGTAAACTTTCTACAATAATTGCCCATTTTGAAATTCTCTTATTAATGGTGACTGATGAATATATCATTCTAGGGCATATTTCACTGTGTACTTATAGCTATAATTGTGAGTCAATACATCCAGTATATTTATTTGCTTTGTAATAACAATGTGCTTTGCTCAACATACTGCTGGCATAGACATATTGTCTACTACATAATGCAGCTTTTGTTTATCTTTAAATAGATTTGTATCCTGTTTTAATTGACTCCGGAAAGTTGTAGATCTCCTTAGTTTCAAATTTAATTTTCATTTTAATTAACTTCTCAATGACAATCAGAATTACAAACTTGCTCCAAGTACATTACTCAAACAACAGACTAGTGAGCTTGTTCATACTGGCAAAAAGAAAAACAACATATCAGCCCTTCTTATATTCCCTACATATCCTTAAATACCCTTACAACAAGCGGTTAGCAGCGCATCCCACCTTATGCGCATACAGGGGAATACATCCTCTCCTCTTCTTCAGCCCCTCCCCCAAACCGCAGGACTAGGAGTGAACATCAGAGAAAGGCTGTGATTTGCTGCTTCTGATGTTCAGGGTGTTTTACTAGTCCTTAAACTGTCCATATATAGACAATTACACCATTGATGAACATCACTAGCCTACACTCAGCCTCTAATGACCTCCGCTAAACGTATTTATATTTTTACAGAAGATGAAAAAGTACAGTCCACTTCCTATTTCCTTCTGTTTCCAGGTGGATTCAACATGTCCTGAACAAATGGAGGTCAAAAGGATGCCTCTGCCTGCCAGTATTTGTCTATGGAAGTCTGCCCTTATTTGAGAATCACGATTGCAGATATGTCCCCACTGGGAGCTGTCTCAACATCTCCCGAACAGCCTCACCCACTGGATGATATAAACTGAAAATCTCTCTCTCTCTTGGGGTATTTAGATCTCAGGAGAATATCTGTCTCACAGTTTTCAGGCCTATGTAGGCTTAAAGAGTCTTCTGATGTTTTGTCCAAAACTTAAACACAATCTAGAATATGCTTAGGTACGTTATCCCCCTCCATTTGACAGTGGGAGAAACTATTTGAACCCCTGACTCTGAAAGACTTGAGCCAACCTGCAAATTGCCTGAGGGGATTTGAAATGGATTTACCCACCTCTCAATGGGGTAGGATCCACATTAGTTATTAGAAGAGGAAGAGCCAGACTCAGAGGATACCTGAGTTTCTGGTGGTTTCCTAAAAAATCATACACTGGAGTTTTTCTGATGGCAACCTGGGTCTGGTGAAGGAGTTCCAGATGAAGAACCTGTTTACCACAGTACAGGCACAAATAATTCTTGAGATCATGTTCTCTCCTAACCTTAGCATCTATAGTCCCCAGGTTCAGAGATAGCAAGAGGAGACAGATTCTTTAGGAGATAGAGAGGGTAACACAGAAGAACAACCAGGGTTGCATCTATCTCAATACAGACTGCCAGGGCCATAGTTTGCCAATCCCCATTTATAGAGAGCCTTCAAGGAAGGTTCACACCAGTTCAGAGTCACACCATTCTTGCGAAACTCGAGTCAATACTCCTCAGCAGGGCCTTTGCCTTGTTTGAGGGACAGGAGTTGGGATTACACGGGCATTTTATTGAATGGCTCAGAATAAATAAACCCCAAATGTATCCAGGGACAATATTTCCTCCTCTCCTGGATAAGGCTTAAGGACTCTGGATAGAGCATTGAGATTGTGCGCCCGCCTGTCCATCACATCACCATGGACAGATTTTTATCCACTGGAAGTAAACAAAGAAGCTTTATATGACAGGACAGCAAGCAGAGATCTAGAAAACTGTGAGGAATTGATACAGAAAGTATAATGGAAACTTGTATAACTTTTCCTTACATAAACCATATCAAATATTTGCTTAAAGTGGAAAACCCCTTTAAGTTATTCCTAACAGAATAGGTAACACCTATATCTACTTATTTCTAGGAACCATTACAGAGGATTGACACACAGCTAATCAGATCCTCCAAAAAGTGTTTTATAATGGGAAATACAAGTATTTGCTAAACATATATTCTACAATACAGTATATTCCTATATATTCTACCCCACATATACCCAAAAGTATTGATTCTAGGTCACAATACTGTATCTTTGTAAGACTTCCCTAGGAGTCCAAAAGAGGTGTAACTGTTATATATTCTTAAAATTTGGTAACAAATTTATGAAACCAAGCTGCTGTATTCTGTTTTTTAATGGAAACAGCATTAGTTATGCCTAAAGGTTCAGAGCTGTCTACTCTATACTGGCTTCCTCTGCTTTTGGGCCCTGGCAGTGACCAGTCTACTCATTGGTCTGTGATATTTCTTATTCCCAATGAATATTGGCAGTATTTAATTTCTTGTGTACTGTTAATGCTGTGTACTGGAAGCGTAAACAAAATTCCAGTAATCTTGATGAAAAAACGTTTTTTGCACCATTTTCTTGTGGGTAGTGTTTTTACAGCTTTCATTATATGCTCCAAATGACACTTCCCGTTTTTACCATATTCTGCTGCTAATAACTTTTTCATACATTGGCATATGGAGCTGTGTAAAGTGTAATTTTTTGCAGGACATGATGGCATTTTCATTGCTACAATTTTGGGGATGGATGGACTATTTGATAATGTTTTAGTAAAATTTTTTGTATGTTGCAAAATGACAAAAAAGTGGCACTTTTAGGCACTATTTTCTGTTTTGGGATTCACCACCGGGAATAACCATTTTTATATATTTTGATTTTTTTATTGTTTATTTATTTTCAGTTTATTTATTATCAGTTCTAGGGAAAGAAGGGTAATTTGAACTTTCATTTATTTTTTTAGCATTTTTAATTTTATTTTTTACTGTATTTCTAGACTCTCTTTAACCATAGGGGGTCTTGTCACTTATACATTATACTGCAACATATTGTTAATTCACTGGATCTCTAACTGAGCTCTTTATGGTGGCACTTAAAGGGTAAACAACTGCCATTGGTGCCAGCACTGATCGCAAATGTCAGCCAGCTAACGCCCGTGATATATATACGTGCATATACGTCACATAACGTTAAAGAGTTAAACTCTTTTCTATGGCTTAAAACATGCCCATCCTGCGAGAGAGATTAAGAAGGTGCCATATTTGTGTCCTGGGGAATAAATAAAACTGACTGAAGCATTTAGACAGGTGCTGGCATATTTCACTCATTTAAATAAAATAAGAGCATTTTTTTTCTAAAGTTCAAAATCATGTAAATGATGTCTCACTATTTTTACAGCACTTTTTTACCTCAAAAACAAATTATATAAACAGACTTCTGAAAAAAGAGAAACCCCATAGAAATAGGCAAAGGAAGTGTTCCTCCGGTAGAAGTTAAAAAAAAAAGCAGCACACCTGCACACATCTGGTTTCCCTGCTCCACATATCTCACATAGACCTTGTTATGTGAAGTTCCTTCCAAGTCAAACAAGTAGCAATTTTTAAGTAGCACCTAAGAGGAACTCAGGAAGGTCTTGCCAGAAAACCTCAGACCCTAAAGTTCCAGCAGCACAAGCTTTATTTTCATTTCCCTGACCCGTTTGCATAGAGTTGTTACTGATGGCCTGGCCAGTCTCCCTGTACACAGCACACCAATAATAAACAGAGGCCAGCTGACACCCCGAGACACCTGCAGGAAAATTTACAAGTGCATGATTGTTCATCTTGGAGGAGGCAGCCCGACCGAGAGTTGATAGGTAGACTGCTACAGGTCTGGTATAAACGCACAAACTAAAAGGAACAGTCTGGATATTGCTTACAGCTACTAGACATATTCTAGAGAGGAAAGAGTGATAAGAAAAACTGCTTAAAGGGGTTGGCCACTTTATCTCATGTTTTTTTGTAATGTGTGTGTAAGTGTAGGAGACAGGATATTAGGTAATTTCCCAATATATATCTATTACAAGTTCTGCAACGCTTACCTGATATGTGAAGTGAAGCCTCCTGTCTTTACCCTCATCAGTCAGTCCTGTCCATAAAATGGCTGCAGATGGAGGGTCATGTGATCTTTATCTGCAACCAAGCAATTGTTCTGCTAGATATTCTGATAGTATTCATGAAGATAAGATCAAGGTCCTGGCAGGGCGAATGCTCATGGACAAATAGAGATTACATGACTCTCCATCTGCAGCCGTTTTATGGGCAGCAATGTCTGACTGATGAGGTAAGACTTTATATATCAAGACATAGATCAGAACTTTTAACAGATGTATATTGGTAAATGACCCAATATCCTACTCCCCTCTCCTACACACACTTTTAAGGCTCTGATACCATTCCTACAGTCAAAACATTAAAGGAAATCTACCATTTCATGTGCTGCATTATGACGCAAACATACCTTGAGAATGCTGTAGCTACACTGATGCTGAATCATATCTTGGTTAATCCCTTTTCTGAGTGGTTTTGGAGACTCAACCTACTGTTTGGAATTGGTAAAAAGGATAACAGCCAATTGTTATTGAGTTAATCATGCATTTGTGTTGCAAGTAGCAGAACATGGATTTTTTTTCCTGACAGCTTCTTCTAAAAGGGTTTGTCCGTGGGCAAACATTAACATTAGCATTGAACCCTACACTAGTGGCATGTAACCGACTTGTTGTAGCCGTTTAAAACCTCACATTATCATATTTTTTTTTACTAAAATACAATTCTGCCGTGATTCACAGCAAACACCAGATGAAATTACATGATTCGTAAAGCGCTACGGAATTTGATGGTGCTATATAAATATTTATTATTAAATTAAACACTCAGTTATCCCCCTGGGTCATGATGCATCTATCTTTCATTTTATTTATTTGTCATTGCTATATCCTCCTGGGAAGCTGGGCCTATGATGATGTCATCACAGGTCCTGAAAGAAAAGTGTGCCGGCTGGCAGTGGAGGAGGATATGAGGCTGCAGACTGTGTGATTAGGAGGGTGTAAAGAAGACATGATGGTACTACTATTTAAGGAGGAAGGAGCTGTGTGGGCTGGGTGTGTAACAAAAGGGACATAAGGTGGTGATTAATACGGGGCATGAAGTGTTTGCTGTGTGAGGATGGAGACCTGGAAGTCCTGACTGTGTTACCAAGAGAGGGAAACAAGGGTACAGGCTATGTGACAAGAAGGGGAAATTTGGTCTACAAGCTAGATATAAATATAGAAGATTGCGGCACTGAACTAAAGCTGTCGATATAGCTGAGCCCCATATTTAGTTCCTACTATCCATATACAGGATGTCTCAGTTGAAACCTGAATCCTAAAACAGCATTTTAACCTAAAGAGGTGAGTAGCTACCAGACACCATTTATTTGAATGTCTATTAATCCATTACTTACAAAGACCACCATATCATGGGGAACAAAAACTCGGAATCAAAAAAATTGCTAATAACTTAATTAACCCTTTCAGACCCTAGCCCTTTTTTGTTTTTTGCTTTTCTGTTTTATACTCTCCTCATTTCAAAAGCTATAACTTTTTTTTATTTTTCCTTTAAAAGAGATGTGGGGGCTTTCTATTTGTGGAACAAATTGTACTTTTTAGTGGCACCATTTAATATTCCATGCAGTTTACTGGAAAGCTGGAAAAAAAACTCCAAGTACAGTAAAATTGACAAAAAAAACCCCACATTTGCGGCGTTTGCTTGTGGACTCTATTTTCACGTGTTTCTCTGCGTGGCCCAAATGACACTTCCCCTTTATTCTTAGGCCCCTTCCATACTTGCGTTTTTCACGCGTGTTTTCTGCGCGTGCTTTTGACTCAAGAACTTGCATTGAACTCTTACCCATTGTAATCAATGGGCTTTTTCAGACTTGCATTTTTTTTACGCACACACGCGCATTTTTTTTAACGCACGTTTAAATCTCGACATGCTCTAGTTTTGCAAGTCACGCGTGTGAAAAACGCACCATATAAGTCTATGGAGATGCATCAAAAACGCATTGCACTCTGAGACACTTGCAAGTGCAATGCAAGTGAAATGCGTTTTTCACGCATCAATTGCCATAGAAAACATATGCCTCAGTCCATTTCATTATCTACGCGTGAAAAATGCATTGAAATTGCATTAAAATAGCGCGTGAAAAAATGATACACTGAACAAACTCTGACTGAAAACTGATTGAACTCTGATGAAATATGTCAGTTTTTCACTGACCAAACCCTGATCAGACGTGATCTGCAACGCAAGCGTGGAAGGGGGTTAAAAGCATCTTCTTCTAATCAATGTGGACTGCACCATCCGCTTGTTGATCTAGTTGAGCCCATAGCATAGAAAATATGTATTAGGTGCTGTGGCACCTCCATTTAAAATCCCCAAAATGTTAATGGACTTACTGGACTAGACCTAGATATCATGAAGATCCAATCTGTGGGGATTTGTGGGGAAAGCCAACATGCCTTATATATGCCACATACACTCACTGGCCACTTTATTAGGTACACCATGCTAGTAATGGGTTGGACCCCCTTTTGCCTTCAGAACTGCCTCAATTCTTCGTGGCATGGATTCAACAAGGTGCTGGAAGCATTCCTCAGAGATTTTGGTCCATATTGACATGATGGCATCACACAGTTGCCGCAGATTTTTCGGCTGCACATCCATAATGCGAATCTCCCGTTCCACCACTTCCCAAAGATACTCTATTGGATTTAAAGCTGGTGACAGTGGAGGCCATTTGAGTACAGTGAACTCATTGTCATGTTCAAGAAACTAGTCTGAGATGATTCCAGCTTTATGACATGGCGCATTATCCTTCTGAAAGTAGCCATCGGATGTGGTCATAAAGGGATGGACATGGTCAGCAACAATACTCAGGTAGGCTGTGGCATTGCAACGATGCTCAATTGGTACCAAGGGGCCAAAAGAGTGCCAAGAAAATATTCCCCACACCATGACACCAACACCACCAGCCTGAACCGTTGATACAAGGCAGGATGGATCCATGTTTTCATGTTGTTGACGCCAAATTCTGACCCTACCATCCGAATGTCGCAGCAGAAATCGAAACTCATCAGACCAGGAAACGTTTTTCCAATCTTCTACTGTCCAATTTCGATGAGCTTGTGCAAATTGTAGCCTCAGTTTCCTGTTCTTAGCTGAAAGGAGTGGCACCTGGTGTGGTCTTCTGCTGCTGTAGCCCATCTGCCTCAAAGTTCGACGTACTGTGCATTCAGAGATACTCTTCTGCCTACCTTGGTTGTAACGGGTGGCGATTTGAGACACTGTTGCCTTTCTATCAGCTCAAACCAGTCTGCCCATTCTCCTCTGACCTCTGGCATCAACAAGGCATTTCCGCCCACAGAACTGCCGCTCACTGGATGTTTTTTCTTTTTCGTACCATTCTCTGTAAACCCTAGAGATGGTTGTGTGTGAAAATCCCAGTAGATCAGCAGTTTCTGAAATACTCAGACCAGCCCTTCTGGCACCAACAACCATGCCACGTTCAAAGGCACTCAAATCACCTTTCTTCCCCATACTGATGCTTGGATTGTCTTGACCATGTCTACATGCCTAAATGCACTGAGTTGCCGCCATGTGATTGGCTGATTAGAAATTAAGTGTTAACGAGCAGTTGGACAGGTGTACCTAATAAAGTGGCCGGTGAGTGTATATCAGAATGGCTAAGATGCTGTTAGGCTCAGGTCGTTCATTATAAATCCATCAGACCCATGAAAGGAAGTCTTTGGATGAATAATGTGGTCCTCACATTCACTGTCAACCCATAGTTGTCACAAGCCCATTTAAATAACTTTACAAGCTATAATTCACCAAGAGAAAATGTATTTGTGAGAGAAATAGAGAATAATTGTCCACTTTATTTCATTTAATGCTCTTACTTCACTATTGTTAATACATGTATAGGGCATGAGGACTACTCTTCTAGAATCTGATCTGGTTAGTTTATAAATCATTGGGAGGGACAAAGATGCTCCTAAACTGAGGAGGGCTGCAAATGAGTATGGCACACTGGGAGCGAAGTGACTATATTATTATGTGATGTGATAGATGATATGAGAGCAATTGATACTCAAAAAGTAATGATCAATGCCATTTTGTGCTGCTATATGCTGCCCAGAATACTCTCATAGTCAGGGCTTAAATTTTTGGTATATTTCTAGTACAAACACTGTGACATTAGTATGATGAGATTACTCTTCAAGCAAATATTTACTAGAAAAACTGCCATTCAAAAAGTCTACCAAGTATTTGCACAATCATTACCTCAATGAACCCTGAGGATATGCTCCTAAAGCCACTGCTATGTGTTAATCCTCCTGTTTATGTGTTTTTTACGTAATTAAATCTTAACAAAGCAGCAGTATTCTGTCTTGGCATAATGGAAGAGGCTTGCTGAACATCTCTATACAACAAAGAGAACACTTATCCCCTTGCCATTATGCTTTAAAGGAAGTACACAGGGATGTTTCCAGCACTAGCCTAGAACCAATGACATGTCAATAATTGTTGTTGATTTCAAGCGGTGGTGGGTAAGTGCAACATCCCCAAAGGGGCTGACAGTCTATGGAGGGCAGCAGATTACTACATGGTAGCCCTGTCCTAATGTAGACCTCATCCAAACCGTCATGACCAGCAGGGTGAAGCAAGAAGAGGGAGAGGCCTTGTGACAGGGTAGGGGGCCGTGTGACAGGGGTGCCCCCCCCCCATACTTAGGCACTCCCAGTGTAGGAGTCGTCTATGGGGACGGATATCCAGCCTATCTATTCATGTGCATAGGGCCTAAGAAAGCCCAGTCTTGGGGCAGATGCACATGACAGTGACAATTGGCCATGTACCATCTGTTTTTTTAACAGGCTTCACATTGCTGCACTAAATGCAATAGTCTGTGCCCATGGCCATTAATATTGAGATATATCTGTTAAAAAGTAGAGCATTTTCTAGTAAAAACCATCTTTCACATAGGCTATAGTTTATGAGTATCAATGAAAAACAGATGCAAGTCTAATGCAAATTGGCCGTGAAAAAAGGATGATAGAATCTGTTTTTCACAGCCAATTTTTACAACGTTTTGAGCAGGTAGCCTTAGCCCTTAGTCACACAAACATAGTTTTTGTCCATGTGCTGTCCATTGATTCAACAGACAGACAAATGAATTTCTATAGGCTTAAACACAGTAAAAAAATGTTTGCCATGTTGTCGTAGACGGGCACAGAGGGTGGCAGAGTGGGCAGGCATGGGGCGTTCCTGTCCTGCACCTGCTTATATTTTAAATAAAAATGCAAACATTTTTTACGCCATGTCAGCCCTATGCCTCTTTATGTATCTACCACAAGAGTATGCTAAGTTCCCCCCATACTTTCCATAGTCTATTTGTGAGAGGTTTGCTGAAAAACTCAGAGCAGGTTCTATTCCTGTTTGTCATTGGCATGTGAGCCGCAAACACGGAAATGCTATAAATAACAGCCATGAATCTGTTGTTCGCAGCCCACGAAATGAAAAAGTTTGACAACTCTAGAAGGATCACAAAAAACATTCCATAGTAGTGTGTTCTGTATGATAAACTCAACAGCATTCTTTTTGTTCTAAGTCTTTTCTAGTGTTTATTAGTAGCTGTTGGTGGGCTTTTTCTTTAGCTGACCATCCAATATTTCCTAAAAATAGAAAAACAAATATTAAACAGGTGCCTGACTGCACTTTGTGATGATTGTATTATGAACACACATGTCATCACTCCTGAGCTATTGCATTTTAATATTTTTCATCTGCCGCTATTGCTCGCACCTGTAACTAGTTAGTAGTGAGTGATTTGTAGCCTGGGATCTTCTTTCTTTTACTGCTGTCCATTTTTTTTATTCTTCTATGGAGCTGAGGTTTTGGCATCTGGAAAGATTTGGATCCTGGCATATGAATATAATATTGAAGACGTTTCCAAAAACACTTTTTATTTGATTTTGCTGTTAGATTTCTTGGATCTGTTTTATTGCTGCATCTTGTCAGCTGTGTTTTGACCTGCAGCATTCTCAATCTATGGAGATGTTTTTCTGCATCCCTCTCCAATTAGACCCTGCTGTGGGTCATATCCCAGCTGGAAAAAGAGAGGCACGGCATGAAATACTTATCAGCGTGAGCAGCGACTATCTTTCAAAGTTTCCTTGCTTTGTTTTTGGCATCACTTGGGTTCATTCTATTAAATGAGTCACTGAAGTGAACTTATACCCTGTACAGTAAGCAAGAACTGTTTTCATTACCTAGGTCACCAATGTACAGCTGGTTGGCAGCTATTACCAGGAGTGACCTTTAGGTCACTTTCAGGGCCCAGGCACATGAAATGTGGTTAAAACTACATCGAAAAAAATAGAAGTAGTTTATTTAATGTGAATCATGACAAATAAGGGTGCATTCTCTTGATGCAGTTTGGTTTGTTTTAAGCTGACATGTTGTTTTTGCCAATGTGGATATTTATAGAAAAACCCACAGCCATTAGCAAAGCGGGACTTTGGTGTGGGGGGACCTATAACGTCTGCATTTTTATGTGGTTGTATTGAATTAACAAAGCTGGGTCTGCTTTAAGGGGACCAAATATGTGGTGTGTAGTACAGGCTTATTGGGGGACTGAGTATGTAATGTCTAGTGTAGTAATGTGAGCAGGGCAGGACCCAGCCGTAGATGTCACTTCCTGTCCTGTATCTCTCTTCCTCTTTCTCTCACCAGAAGACCATGAATAAACATGTCCCTTCCTCCCATCCTGTGCCATTACCACTCTACAATTGTTTAATTATTTTACATAAAATTATGTAAACTTTAATATACATTATTTGTTGCATCATAATTTGTACCAAGTAATATTGCTATTTACTGCATTATGATGAGAGTAAGCAGGCATTATCCTTTTAAGCCCAGAGGCTTCAGCCACTCCAGAGTCTCCAGCTTTCCCAGAAGCCACTCCAGTGTCTCCGGCTTTCCCAGAAGCCACTCCAGAGTCTCCAGCTTTCCCAGAAGCCACTCCAGAGTCTCCGGCTTTCCCAGAAGCCACTCCAGAGTGTCTGGCTTTCCAAGAGCCATTCCAGCCTCCCCAGCTTCCCAGTGCTGCTCCGGCCTTCCAAGAGCCTCTCCAGCCTCTGGCTGTACTGCTTGCAGAAGAGTCTATGCAAGTTAAGAAAGCTTGTCCTTCCTCAGAGTACAGAGTCTCCGAATATGACAATTCCAGCTTTTCTCCTCAGGTGTCCCATCACCAAGATGAATTGGAGGAGGTGGAAGAAGAGGCTGAAGAAGAAGAGGGCTCCTAAAGGGGGGGTATTGTCACAGCCGTACCCACGATCCTCGGTATGGATCCTTCCATGTTTCGCGGTGTTCCCCCGGCCCGTACCCACCTCTCCTGGCTCGACTCTGGTCCCGTCTAGGCAGTGCTACTGCTGCCTGACTAGGCCACGCGCATTCCCGCTCACTAGGACGCAAGTGCCGACTCTTCAAGATTTAAAGGGCCAGTGTCCTCCTGATTGGCGCTGGCTAATCCGGCCTTGAATTTATAATCCGGCACCTCCCTTCCATTCTGGCCGGATCTTCAGCATTTCCAAGGAACTTCCAAGGTTTCCAGACCTTGCTTTCCACAGCAGTTCCTGTGGAAGAAGAAAGCCTGTCAGCATTTCCAGACGCTCCTGTCCTTCAGCGTTTTTCAGATGCCTCCGTGTTCCCTGTGTTACTCCAGCGTTTCCAGACACCTCTGTGTTGCCTTCCTCCAGCCTTTCCAGACACCTCCATGTTTCTTGTGTCTCTCCAGCGTTTCCAGACGCTCCTGTCTTCAGTGTTCCAGTGTTCCCATACACTCCTGGTGACTCCTGTTTCCAGTGTTCCCAGATGTCTCCTAGCCACCAGCTCTCCTCCAAGGACCAGGCTCTGGTGAAGACCAGGTGCCACTTAGACTCCGGTCCCATCATCATCTCCCGTGGTGGTCCAGAGGGTCCACCGGTCCACAGACTCATCCTCCCAGACTCTTCCCATAGAGACTTTCCTCCCCTGGTGCTCCCAGGCACCTTCCATGGTCTGTGTCACCATAACAATAGGCTAGTTGATTGAAATCAAAAGCTTCTTCAGGTAGAAGCGAGGCGGACTGGGAATTTAAAGTGGCCCTGGAAAAAAAACTTCAAAAGTTGCCCCATTCTGGGCCGAGTCAAAACAAATAGGCATGGCCATGTGATGTGGGTGGAGTTGATAGATGGTCTAAATCAACATGTACACCACAGAGAAAGAATCATACTGCCTCCCTTATACAGGAACAAAGCTTCTTTTTAAAAATAACACAACTTAATACTGACTATGTATGTATGTATATAATATTACACAAAATACACAATACTACAATACCTTCTCTGATAAAAAAGAATGTAACTACTATAACATTGCCACTCAGTATACAGCCTGCCCTCCCCCCTTCAGAATGCAGCCTGTACTCCCCTTTTCAGTATAAGGCCTGCCCCGCCCCCCCACATTTAGAGTCTAGCGAGTTGAGGTGGGTGGATACATACGTGAGATTCTGGCGGCTTGCTCACACCTCCTTTCCCTACGTCATCCGGCTATTGGCTGAATTAGAACACAACCGCCTACGGCGCTTGCGTGGCTTTACTGCTTAGCTCTGCTTCATGCTTCCATGCCTGGCAGCCGTGTCATATGAGTTATAATTCAGTTGCCAGCCACATGACTTAGGTAAAGGAGGTGTGAGCAAGCTGCCAGAATCACAAGTATGTATCCACCCAACTCGACTCGCTAGACTCTCTGGCTGGTTACCATGCAGAGAATAAATGTTAATTTTTTTCTTTTCTGCGCAGCGATTTTACTAGCTATAAGGGCAACTTAATTTTTTCAAACAGTGGTGACAGGTTCCCTTTAACGCCTATTGGTATTCTATGCTCCTACAGAGTATATACTGATTTTGGAACATTGTTATCTGTTGATTATAACTGTATTTCCCTATAACACATGCTTAATAACATCCCATCACTGCTATTACAGCTTCGCGATGAGGATATAATACAAGCTAGTCATGTGACTTGATCATATGACTCATGATGTCCTCAGACCGGGGAGGAGACCTAGGAGAAGCTTATTACATCACTGATGACATCAAGGTTACACCTCTGTGTTTCCTTGGACCTGATTGGAGAGTTTAGGATGAGATGGGACCTCCCTAAGCTTATATAAAGCAGTGCTAAACGTCGCACGCCAGCATAAGCCCAAACCCCTGATGCAGCTGTATATACGGCGGGACATGTTGGGGGACTGTGTGTGTCAGTTTAACTAGCTGTAACATAGTTGTGATCAGTGCCCTCTTCCACTCTACTAGCTAGTATGAGCATGCAAGTGAGACTAGGGGTATGAATATTAGGAGTAACAGCTGTAGGTTTACTTGGAGTTACAGGCAGTGACATTGAATTAGGGAGTGTGTTTGAGATGGTGGAGTGAGCCAATATATACCTACCTAGTGACTGCATCTATAGTCATCTGGTTGGATAAATTGACCTACTGAGCTAAGACCTAAGTTATAGACTCAAGATGCTGTAGTAAGGGACAGTTCTTTAGCATCGGCAGTGATATTTTCTATATTGTCAAGTGGACAGAGTGATACATCTTTTGTGTGCATAGATGAATATTTACCTACCGTATATACTCGTGTATAAGCCGAGTTTTTCAGCACAAAAAATGTGCTGAAAAACGTCCCCTCGGCTTATACACAAGTCTATTACAAAATAAAAAATGACCCACTTAAAAAAAATAAACTTAAATACTCACCCTCCGATGTCGGCGCGGCTTACCGATGTCCCCGATGTCAGCGCTTCCTGTCTTCTTTCTTCTCCGCGGCTCCTCTTCTCTCTTCTTTTTTCTGTCCTGGACGCGGCCATGTTTTCTTCGTGGCCGCGCATAGTATGACGTCAGCAGCGGCCGCGTCATAGTATGCGCATGCTAGAAGAAAACATGGCCGCGTCCATGCCGGAAGAAAGAAGAGGAGCCACAGAGAAGAAAGAAGACGGGACGCGCTGACATCGGGGACATCGGTAAGCCGCGCCGACCTCGGAGGGTGAGTATTTAAGTTTATTTTTTTAAGGGCCGTGGGGGCAGGGTGCTGTATACTATTAGGGGCTGCTGTATACTAATAGGGGCTGCTGTATACTAATAGGGGCTTGCTGTATACTACTAGGGGCTGCTGTATACTATTAGGGGCTGCTGTATACTACTAGGGGCTTGCTGTATACTACTAGGGGCTTGCTGTATACTACTAGGGGCTTGCTGTATACTACTAGGGGCTGCTGTATACTACTAGGGGCTTGCTGTATACTACTATGGGCTTGCTGTATACTACTAGGGGCTTGCTGTATACTACTAGGGGCTGCTGTATACTATAAGGGGCTGCTGTATACTACATACTACTAGATGCTGCTGTATACTACTAGATGCTGCTGGATACTACTAGGGGCTTGCTGGATACTACTAGGGGCTTGCTGTATACTACTAGGGGCTGCTGTATACTACTAGGGGCTTGCTGTATACTACTAGGGGCTGCTGTATACTAGGGGCTTGCTGTATACTACTAGGGGCTTGCTGTATACTACTAGGGGCTTGCTGTATATTACTAGGGGCTGCTGTATACTACTAGGGGCTTGCTGTATACTACTAGGGGCTTGCTGTATACTACTAGGGGCTGCTGTATACTACTAGGGGCTGCTGTATACTATTAGGGGCTTGCTGTATACTATTAGGGGCTGCTGTATACTACATACTACTAGGGGCTGCTGTATACTACATACTACTAGGGGCTGCTGTATACTACTAGATGCTGCTGTATACTACTAGATGCTGCTGTATACTACTAGGGGCTTGCTGTATACTATTAGGGGCTGCTGTATAATACTAGGGGCTGCTGTATGCTACTAGGGGCTTGCTGTATACTACTAGGGGCTGCTGTATACTAGGGGCTGCTGTATACTACTAGATGCTGCTGTATACTACTAGGGGCTTGCTGTATAATACTAGGGGCTTGCTGTATACTACTAGGGGCTGCTGTATATTACTAGGGGCTGCTGTATACTACTAGGGGCTTGCTGTATACTACTAGGGGCTTGCTGTATACTACTAGGGGCTTGCTGTATACTACTAGGGGCTGCTGTATACTATTAGGGGCTGCTGTATACTATTAGGGGCTGCTGTATACTACTAGGGGCTGCTGTATACTACTAGGGGCTTGCTGTATACTACTAGGGGCTGCTGTATACTACTAGGGGCTTGCTGTATACTACTAGGGGCTTGCTGTATACTATTAGGGGCTGCTGTATACTACATACTACTAGGGGCTGCTGTATACTACTAGGGGCTGCTGTATACTACTAGGGGCTGCTGTATACTACTAGATGCTGCTGTATACTACTAGGGGCTTGCTGTATACTACTAGGGGCTGCTGTATACTACTAGGGGCTTGCTGTATACTACTAGGGGCTGCTGTATACTACTAGGGGCTGCTGTATACTACTATTAGGGGCTGCTGTATACTACTACTAGGGGCTTGCTGTATACTACTAGGGGCTTGCTGTATACTACTAGGGGCTGCAGTATACTACTAGGGGCTTGCTGTATACTACTAGGGGCTTGCTGTATACTACTAGGGGCTTGCTGTATTCCCACCCTCGGCTTATACTCGAGTCAGTAGTTTTTCCCAGTATTGGTGGTAAAATTAGGGGTCTCGGCTTATACTCGGGTCGGCTTATACGGTAATCTCAGACCTAACTACTAGGGGGATAGACACTGTTCCCTTTTGAAATGCCTTAAGAATATCAAAGGAGACATTCCCATTTTTACAGTACACAAGTGTGTCTAGTATCAGATATAATGTTCAAGCTCACACTACCACTAACGTGTTACCCCTACTAATAAAGACATTGATCTATCATTACACGCTGTGATAAATAAAGTCCTGCATTGTGAAATCCCACCACTGCGACCCCACTGTTATCTCCATATCACTGTATCTTCATTATCCCGCATGGTTACTTACCATTGGGTACAATCCTTTCAATGGGTGTTTCCTAGGATGGATATAATAGGCATTCCACAACGTTGATGTTTTTGTGTTATTAAAGTTTGTGTATTTCACAGTTAACGTAGTGCATTTTAAAATTCTGAATTAAGTTATTTTTTAGTACTTGGATATGGTGCGTTAGGTATTGTTTATCGATCCGACTGAGGAAATTCTAAAACTACCTGCCAAGTATAGATCCTAGTGGTGAGTTATAGTAGGTCATATATACAGTCATATATAATCTGCCGCCGGATAAACGTCCGCACAATGCCTGTGTGAAAGAGGCCTAAAGCTGTGTTTAAACGCTGAATTTGCATTGCAACTTAAAGGGGTGTTCCCATTTCAGGAAATAAAAGTTATAGTTTGTAAAATGAAAAGTTCTATGATTTTCCAGTATAATTTCTAGAAAACCGTGAGGAATTAATACAGTGGACAGAAATCTGACCACGGTCTCACAGGTGCACAGCTCGTTATAACCCACAGATCTGATTACTCTCTATGATACTAATGAGCCATGCACCTGTGTGACCATGGTCAGATTTCTGTACACTGGAAGTAAACATAGAAGCTCTCTATACAACGGCAGCAAGCAGAGATATAAAGAACCGCAAATTGATACAGGAGGTATATTGGAAAAATTTTTAATTTTTCATCATACAAAAAATCTGTAATTTACTGAAATGGCAATACCCCTTTAAGCGCCTTGGGGAGGAGTTTCCCCAGATCAAATATGCATTTAGACCAGCACTTAAGATTGCCTATACACAGTATTTTCGGAGTATAACTGCTGATACAGTAATACATGCTCCCTTCATTGTGATGTAGTTATATTACTACATCACATCGCAAACATAGTATCATAGGTCCTGGGCTGAGAAACTGAGACCTCCCTAACTATTTAGAGCTTCTAGATCAGTGATGGCGAACCTTTTAGAGACAGAGTGCCCGAACTACAACCAAAATCCACTTATTTACCGTTAAGTGCCAATGTGGCATTTTAAGCAGTAACTTATTGCTACCTGTTGTTCCACTTCTTTCAATTGTATCGGCCACCTAAGGCCCCCAATACAGTAGAAAGAAGGTGGACAAATTCAGACTTTCATTATAGCTTCTCTCCAAGTTCCCTGGAACAGCAGGAAGATTTGATAGATTTGGTCCTGTTTGGTGAACTCTGTCCTGGGCTGATGTCCTGAGTGCCCACAGAAAGGGCTCTGAGTGCCACCTCTGGCACCCGTGCCATAGGTTCGCCATCACTGTTCTAGATGGTCTATTGCTTACTGGATAAACACAGTAATTTAAATAAACCTGCTGCATAGTGTCATCTTCTTCAAGTCACTAATTATCTCGGCAAATTTAGCAACAGAAAAAATTTAGGTAAGGTTCTCATTTCATCAACAGCTCTTCAACCTTCTTATTACAAACTTAATACTGATCTCTTTATCAGCTAGAGATTACTGCCACCACAAAAGCCAATAAAGAAATGATGCGTTTACAGTAGTCAATATAATCTCAGTGCTCACCATGATAACCTATAGTCCCAGTGCTCTCATAGCTGTTCCTAATCCCAGTGTTCCTCACAGTAGCCCAGTTACAGTGACCCCAGTAGCCCATAGTCACAATGCCCACCGCAGTTGTCCATAGTCTCAGTGCCCCCACAGAAGTTCAGTCACAGTGCCTCCAGTAACACATAGTCACAGAGCTCCAAGTAAACATATAAATTGGTAAATACTTACCTCTCCACTGCTGCAGTCTTCATCCCAGGCCCCACCGCTTCATGATGATGACATCACATCCACCTGTACAGGGCCACACACGTCAAAGCCCTGTGAAAGGGACTTGGCACAGGATTCATCTTACAGGCAGCAGATTTCCTGCATTCTGTGAGATCGGGATCTTTCATTTCTGTCTACATTATAGGGTGAATCCTGATTGCAGATACAGACCAACCCCAGGTTTTCACTGAGTGGACGTTTGATATTAACACATTGGGGCACATTTACCATCGGATTGTGGTGCATCGGCGCCGGCTTGCAAGCGACACAAATTGGCGGGCGTGGACGTCAAACAACCCAACTGATTTGGACAAACCGCGGAATTTATAAACCAAATTGTGACGCAAGATCAGCACTTGCATGCACCGGGAAGAAGAAGGTGAACTCCGGCGGACCTCAGCGGGGGAAGCGACACATGCAGGAAATTGGACGCATGATCTTAGTGAATTGCGGGAGCTCCGAATCGTCGCCGGACATTCTGGATCGGCGGCGTCAACAGGACGGGTCAGTAAATGTGCCACATTTTGTGCATCTGTGATTGGCAGCAGATAAAGGAGAAACTTGCTGCTATGGTTACCTTTCTCAAAGAGACACATGTAAAATTGATGGGGGCCGTTGATACTGTGACTGGGGTGCCTGGGCCCCCTGTTCTGGCTGTGCCCAATACTGCAGTCCCAGTAGTCCCTCCCTGATTGTGGTCCTGAATACAAACATGGGTACCATGGCTGGGGAATGACATGGGTAACGACGCATAAAGCATCAGCTTTTATTTTCAAATAAACTACTTACCATAAGGACATGAAACACGCCTTTGCAAATAACTATAGTTGGAGCATAATGTCTGCTCTGCTGCTGAAAACTAGAATGAGAATTCTACATGTGGACTTTTTCATTCTTAGCTGGAAAATATCTGAAGACTCTGTGAACCTATAGATCTTCTGGGAATAGTTTTAATTCTGCAGCCATGATTAATCAGTAGGCTCTATGCCCAAAGGTATTACAAGGAACAGAAATGTGGGGCTGCTTTTATTTTTATGGAAGGCTAGAAGCAAATAGTTTTGTACAGGTGTTTTTGATACCTGAGACATATGAGCAGCATGCAGTGGCCATGGAGCTCACCTTTTCACCTGGGAGGTGTGATAGTGTTACCAAAATGGAATGCAATATGGAACATGAACTCTAAGAATATATTGTCTCCAGAGTCACTGGAGGGGTTACTTGGCGTTATACTTTATGCATTTCTTGTATCGTGTGCCAACAAATCACAGGTGCACACCATATGAGCAGGTGAACGATTGATTGTGAAGGGTGAGGTATGAACAGTGTGTGTGACTGCCGCGTATGTTCTAGCTCACCGTGATGTTGGTCATAAAATACTATGCTTTTTAGAAAATGACTATGATATATTTAATTTGGCAAATTCACATATATACACACTAAAATTGTGAGGTTATTCGGAGTGTGTAAAGAATCACTAGAGGATAGAATGTCCAAATGAAACATATTAGCACAAGTGATAATAGGCATTTAAAATATTTATTGCCAGTTTTATTTTTATGATGTTCTTGTATTACTCAACTTTCTTACTGGTATCCCATTCAATGTAGCATTTAGACTTCATGTGCACAAACCGATGTTATAAGGCCTCAAAAAGGGTTCGTGTGTCATCAGAATATAATCCGTTGCTGAGTCGTATGTCTGCAGAAAAATGCGTTAATCAGTGACTGGGTCCCATAGCAAACCTTTGAATGGGGCCTACATACATAATTGTACACACGCATGCAGTACATACAACACATACACACAGATATGCAGCATATACACACACACCCAGTATATACAACACATACAAACACATATATAGCATATATACACACACGTCCAGTATATACAACATATATACACACACATCCAGCATATACAATACATACACACAGATATGCAGCATATATACACACATTCAGTATATACAACACATACACAGAGATATATAGTATATACAACATATATACACACACCCAGTATATACAACACATACACACAGATATATAGCATATATACACACACATCCAGTATATACAACATATATTCACACACATCCAGCATATACAATACATACACACAGATATGCAGCATATACATACACACAGATATATAGCATATATACACACACATCCAGTGTCTACAACATATATACACACACACCCAGTGTATACAACACATACACACAGATATATAGCATATACACTCACATCCTATATATATACACTCACCAGCCACTTTATTACGTACACCATGCTAGTAACGGGTTGGACCCCTTTTGCCTTCAGAACTGCCTCAATTCTTCGTGGCATAGATTCAACAAGGTGCTGGAAGCATTCCTCAGAGATTTTGGTCCATATTGACATGATGGCATCACACAGTTGCTGCAGATTTGTCGGCTGCACATCCATGATGCGAATCTCCCGTTCCACCACATCCCAAAGATGCTCTATTGGATTGAGATCTGGTGACTGTGGGCCATTTGAGTACAGTGAACTCATTGTCATGTTCAAGAAACCAGTCTGAGATGATTCCAGCTTTATGACATGGTGCATTATCCTGCTGAAAGTAGCCATCAGATGTTGGGTACATTGTGGTCATAAAGGGATGGACATGGTCAGCAACAATACTCAGGTAGGCTGTGGCGTTGCAACGATGCTCAATTGGTACCAAGGGGCCCAAAGAGTGCCAAGAAAATATTCCCCACACCATGACACCACCACCACCAGCCTGAAGCGTTGATACAAGGCAGGATGGATCCATGCTTTCATGTTGTTGACGCCAAATTCTGACCCTACCATCCGAATGTCGCAGCAGAAATCGAGACTCATCAGACCAGGCAACGTTTTTCCAATGTTCTACTGTCCAATTTTGATGAGCTTGTGCAAATTGTAGCCTCAGTTTCCTGTTCTTAGCTGAAAGGAGTGGCACCCGGTGTGGTCTTCTGCTGCTGTAGCCCATCTGCCTCAAAGTTCGACGTACTGTGCGTTCAGAGATGCTCTTCTGCCTACCTTGGTTGTAATGGGTGGCGATTTGAGTCACTATTGCCTTTCTATCAGCTCGAACCAGTCTGCCCATTCTCCTCTGACCTCTGGCATCAACAAGGCATTTCCGGCCACAGAACTGCCGCTCACTGGATGTTTTTTCTTTTTCGGACCATTCTCTGTAAACCCTAGAGATGGTTGTGCGTGAAAATCCCAGTAGATCAGCAGTTTCTGAAATACTCAGACCAGCCCTTCTGGCACCAACAACCATGCCACGTTCAAAGACACTCAAATCACCTTTCTTCCCCATACTGATGCTCAGTTTGAACTGCAGGAGATCGTCTTGACCATGTCTACATGTGATTGGCTGATTAGAAATTAAGTGTTAACGAGCAGTTGGACAGGTGTACCTAATAAAGTGGCCGGTGAGTGTATATCACATACACACAGATATGCAGCATATATACACACACATCCAGTATCTACCACATATATACACACATCCAGCATAAACAACACATACCCACAGATATACAGCATATATACACACTCATCCAGTATCTACAACAAACCTATGATGCTAGGCATCGAAACGCGTTGACTTTTTACATCGTGTTGCATGTACAATTCTTCTTTTATCTCATTAACATATCTGCATTGGAAGAGATCTCTGGAGTCACCCGTGAGTGTTGTGTCTCTTTCTATAATAAAAATTAATGTGTCAGTGTGCCATCAATTAAAAAGACAGCATATGGATGAAAAACCATTTCTGTGCATCTAACATGGGTGTATATAGAGTGGGGTAAAAGTGTACCAAAACTTCATTGCAGAAGAAAGTGTCTGCTCAATTTGCTCAGGACTGTGTGTAATAGCCCCATTGATGCAGTAGTACTCACAATAGCATATTTAATAATTCTTTATTTATATAGCGCCTACAGGTTACATACTGCTGCACAAAGCATGCCAAATTGGTCCCTGCTCACAATCTAAACAACCTACCAGTATGTTTTGGAGTGTACGAGAAAATGGGAGTACCCAAAGGAAACTTATGCAAACACAGAGAGCACATACAAACTCTTTGCAGATGTTGACCTGGGTGGGACTTGAACCCAGGACTCCACCGCTGCGAGGCAGAAGTGCTACTCACTCAGCTTCCGTGCAGCCCTATATTTACCAAAAATTCATGAAGAAGTTACATGCAGCCATCCATGACATAATAATCCCAAAATAATCCCCCAGGACAAGAACGGCCAAAAGGCACCCCTGTGCTTTTGAGGGTTATGTAAACACACAGCCCTGTCTACTACTTGGATCAGATCCCAAACCTTGGAGTTCTAACTTCACAATCGGAAGTCAAAGGACCAAGGATCTGGTGCTAGCAGATTAATCCTAATCCCCTGGGGTTTTGGTGACCGTATTCATGATAATATCGATGGAGTAGACAGCAACCCAATTTGGAGGGTGCTCACACTCCATCAACCATGGTCCAGGGTCCTCTATAAAACCAATCAAGCAAAAGAAGTTGCAGCACAGCACAAGAACAGTTAAACTCACAAGGAGTGTTTTATTCCATCCAGATGCAACGTTGCAATCATTAGACAATCTTTGTCAAGCATCATATAAGGCTTCTTATTCAAGATAAGTCAGAGGGAAGTGAGGCATAATTCTGTTCTACATTGTTCTGTACTACACAAATGTACATGAAAAGTGCTAACATGAGCCCCCCCTTGCTGTATATTTTCTATATTTTCATCAGAGGCAGTCATAATGAATGTATCTTGAAAAGAACATTTCTCTACAATATGCATCCAGCAGATGACACTTGTTGAAGACAGCAGACTGCCTTCAATTTGTTTTTCTTAGTTTTTTAACTTTGCTTAGATTGGATTCAAAAACATACCTAGGATTAGAATGCCGATTGTGATAAATGTGTCCCAATATACTTGAACTGTTTTTGAACAGATATTTTAATCTCATTTGTTAGGGACTATGACTCTACCTGCTCATATTGTGATAACAGACTATTGGAAACAAAATGCCACTACTTGCTGTCACTCTTTCATTTAGTAATATATTAACAGATAATTGAGAAAGCTGTACTCCTAGTACAATTTAGTATAAAGATTGCAGAAGTATTGTCTCAATGACATCAAGTCATTAATCTTGGAGCAACTTGGGTTGAAGGTGAAAGTGGCTATAACTGATAATACATTGTAATTCACAAAGGCAGTCACTTCTAAAGATTAGTGATGTGTACTCCCTCTCTTCCCAGCTGTACCCCATGCCTGTATTTGGCTATAAGAAATACATTGGGTATGGAAAGTATTCAAACCCCAATTGGTAAGATAATTTTTTATTTTTTATTATTAATGTACACTCTGCATCTTAACAGAAAAAAACAGAAAAGTAGATATTTTTGCTAAATGATTAAACAAGAAAAACTGAAATATCACATGGTCATACGTATTCAGACCCTCTGCGCAGTATTGAGTAGCAGACCCTTTTGAGCCAGTAAACCCACCGGAACCCCAAGAGGCTGCAGACCGCTCCAATTTTAACAATACCTGCTATATGTGTTGTGCCATTTTGCGCAACTCAACAAGGTGAGTGTACACCTATACAAATTATTGATATCCAGCTATCCTGAGTTACTGAGTTAACCTACACATCCAGCGCCCTTTTTTCTTGTCTCCTGTCCCCACTTTATCTTCTCATCAGACCAGAGAATCTTATTTGTCATAGTCTGGGAGTCCTTTTTTTGCAAACTGTATGCAGCCTTTTATATGTATTGCACTGAGGAGAGGCTTTGGTCAGCACACTCTGCCATAAAGCCCCAACTGGTGAAGGGCTGCTGTGACTTTATGGAATTTTTTTCCATTCCCCTCCTCAGGCAAAGTGAACTTCTTTACCTCTTTCACCAAGGCTCTTCTCCCATGATTGCTTAGTGTCGCACCACCAAAGAGTTGTGGTGCAGAAATGATTTTGTTACCTTGGATAGATATATACCTTGCCACAATTCTGTCTCTAAACTCCTTGGGCAGTTCCTTAGACCCCATGATTCTCATGTGCTCTGACATGCACTGTGTGCTGTCAGTCTAATCAGTTTAATTAAACACAGCTGAAGGAGTAAAAAAATCCAAAGGACAATCAGAAATGGACAGCATGCAAGTTAAATATGAGTGTCACAGCAAAGGGTCTAAATACGTTTGACCATGTGATATTTCAGATATTTCACTTTTTCTTGTTTAAAAAATTAGGCAAAAAATCTACTTTTATGTTCCTTCTGTCAACATGGGATAGAGTGTGTATGTATCTAACCAAGTGGGTACCCACTGTATGTGTAATTGATAGTTAACTAGATTGAATAGTTCACTCTTGTATAGTTAATTCTAAGTTGTATTTACATTAAATTGTAGCCCATGATATTTAACAATTATTCTTCATTATAGTCAGATTTAACACAGATAAGTGTGCATTTTCTCTGTGTACATAGCATATAGTGGTTTTGTGCAATGCATTGGGGATTCCTGCACCCAGAAACATGGTGTTACTTCAGTAGATAATTTTAACCCAAAAACATTGTAAACCCAAGGATGTATTCACAGAATTGAAAGTGAAGATCAGTAGTAAAACACTTCACTTCTGTGTCTTTGTGTAGCTTTTATAATGTGACGACATAAGACAACACATGATTTAAGCTTATGATCAGTAGAGAAAATGTTTTCTTCTAATTGACCTGGTCCTTCTTGGAAGAGTAATAAAAATGCTCCTTGTAATTTGCTGAAGGCCTTCCTCTGTAAACCTACAGATGGGCTAAAAGGAGCACCTGTTACATTGTTGGGACAACAAGGGCCTGCGGAGGGGCTTAATGGTGGGACTGTCTGCCTTTGTTTTTCTCAGCTCCTCTTTGTAATTTGTCATTCTTCGGTGTCTCAAGTTTACTTGCACATTGTTTGAAAGAACAAGCTCCTTTTTTCCTTCCCAGAAAAGAGAAGTCATCAACACACAGTAAAGCTGTCCGATTTAACACAGCAAAGAGCCTTTGGGAAAAATCTCCTTTAACATCTCAATAATGACTGAAACCACAGGAGCATTTTATTCTACTTAACTCTTTTATGTTAGGGATGTCAAATTTAAAAAGCTATTTTAGTGTACTACCTTTTACTATATTGTCACCCACAGCCATCTAAATGAAAAGTATCTCTTCTACTTCTATCCAAAATGTACTATATATTGGATTTTTATCTGCAACTTGCATTTATAACTATGTTTTCAACTGCCTGTTCAAAATCTTTGCACCACACAGAACCATAAAACTAGTGCAATTTGAAAGCTGAGATTCTTAGCTAAACTATTAAACCATGGTTCTAGGTTCTGCTGAGCCCAGGATAGAGGTTTCTGAAGTGATGATCCATTTCCAGCCTGTAAAAGTTACTCATCTCAGCCATGAAATTACTTTTTCTAAGCTTGTTTGCATATTACTTTGCAGCTGATTTTTATAGTTTTAACATAAAAAGGGAAAGCTAGGACGAACATTACATATCCTACCTGAGAAGGCTCGTAGTTTAGTGGTGTAAAAGCTGGTGACAGATCCGTTTAAACATGGCACTTTTTATTGCTGGCCATCTAATTGCATTAAACTTGTGGAATAGTACACAGTACTTCACTGTTATTCTGTTAATTACTCACTTATAATGTACGCCTCGCTTTATTCGCTTGCTGTAGCTGGTGCCAGTGTGAACTTGCTGTAACGCAATATAATACCACATAACATGCATGAAATGCACAGGGATTTTCCCTTAGCTGTCACGAGCAGACGGGATGGATGTTATAAAATCAACTGTTATTGTCTTTTTACAAATCTTATTTAATGGTAAAAATTGTCATGAGCAAATCCAAAATGATTAAAAATATTATTAAGGTCTGAAATACATTTTTCATTTTAATACTATTTCAATTTTTTATTCCCCCTTTATTATCACATAGCCCACTCTCTTTCCTTCTAGAATAATAGTGATCTGTGTATTTATCTTAATTTGACATTGAGAACTTCAAATTGTCTTTTCATTTTGCTTGAATTTTCTTTTTCCTTCTTAAGTGTCTTGAAAGCAGATAGGTCTGAGTTTAGCTTATATCGAATGTCCCACTTAAGTCATGTGTCATAAGCTGAAGATGTGCAGCTGCAGTTCATTGACTCTTTGCAGTAAATGTATTGCAAAATGTGTTGCTATCACAGGTGGGAGAGGGAAAGGGAATGCTAAGTATTGTTGATCCTTCTTTTGTTCTGATGAACTGGTGTGACTAGATAAATAGTACTTCTTAATCTGACTCTTAGCAGGAGACAAAATGCCATGTTGTTGAACAAGTTAATGGACGTATAATCTCAGTAGGAATAAAAAAAGGTTTCGGCTAAGGGAATCAGCTTGCTCTTTGCTCAGCAGTAAAAAATATATGTGAGGAACTGTAGAAGGTACAATGATGGAAAATCTGTAGAGTTTTTTTTATATGCCTTCTCATCCATATAAGTGTAAGTCCCGTGTTTCTTAGCATTCTAACAAAGGTTACTAGAATACATTATACACATGAAGGCATGGATCATGCCTTCATGTCTATAATGAGAAACCTACTGATTTATCACTTGCAGGAGCACAGAATCGACATGTTGGGTAACCAACTAATAATTTTTATATATATTTTGCTCTAATTGCAGCTGTATTTTTCTACTATATGTATGTAGTAATGTTATTTTGTTACAGTATATACTATGTTAATACTATTTTAAGGCATCTGGAAAACCGTTGGAAATACCATGTCCATGGGGGTTATTTTTCATTAGGCAATCTCCTAAGTTCTATGTCTGACTTTGGAGCTCCGCTGCTGGTCAGATTCATTAAAGTGGCTTTAGAAGAGTTAGAAAGCGTTGATTTTTCACTGGGTTTTGCGTATGTGAACTGTTGCTTAGGTTGCCGCGTATAAGGACTGATTATCACACCCAGTTCTTCTGCAGCTCAGCCTAGCAACAAATCATTTGAGTGATAAATGATTGGTCCAGTCAGCTGTGGGGATGGTGTCCAGGAAGTCCTTTTATATCTGTCCAGTTCCATTACATCTTCCTGGTTTTACTAGTCTCCTGTTATCTTTCTCTGTCTCTGCTTGCTATCGTGTTGATAACTGTGTACCAGACCTCTGCTTCGTTATTTGATCAGTCTCTTGTCAATCGATTCCGTGCTTAACCACCCACTTGGACTTGACCTGGTTCAGTCGACTTCACTTGTCTGTCTCATAGTATCATAGTATATAAGGCTGGAAGGAGACGCAAGTCCATCAAGTCCAACCTTTAAGAATTAAATAAATGTTTTATCCCCATAACCCGTGTTTTCTGATTGTCGACCAAAAGTCCCAAACCAACAAGGTTTGTGAGGCTTGTTAGGTAGTTGACCAGGGTTGTGGGTGAGTCTACATTTGACATTAAGAAATTGCAATGGCACATGTAGGTAGGAAACTGTCATAATATATTAGTATAGAAACTGGAAAAATATTTGTGGCATTACAGTCTAGATTAGTGTGGCACAGTTACAAGAGACTAGTATGGTGTCTGGAGAATTTCGGCCAGGTATACTGTGGGTGTTCTGAGTGCTGAAGTTTTGGTGCTGAATATTAGTTAAATATGTTTAACATCTAACAATGTATTTTTAGTGTGGTTTTGACTTTGATAGAAAAAAAAACATTTTCTTCAGTCATCACATTATGCCATGTCCACAGAAGAGACAAGCAAGTTTTAGTGTGAATATTAAGCATTAAAATATCTACATGGTAAGCATCATAGTGGGTGAAGAGTAGGATGAAGACATATGGTGGCTGGGTGTTGGATACAGGAAAGAGTTTACGTACATACCAGTGCCTTCCATACTGTAGCTGTTGGAACACCATGTAAATCATAGTTGCCAGCTGAATAAATACTCCCTTTTTTACAGATAGTAAAGGGAGTCTACCGGCAGTTTTTACTATACAAAGATATTGTCAGGTCTTTGTAAAAAAGCATTTATATTCAAGGATTATAGCTGGACTTGGGGTTTTTTTTTCAAATAGCTGTGCTGAGAGCAGGGGTGCACCTAGCCTTTCTGCTGCCTGAGGCGAGCTATACAAAGACGCCCCCCCCCCACACACACACAATCCATATATGTAATATATCAAGGAGCGTCAGGACCAGACCCAATCATTTTGGGTTAATATGAAAATAAAGCAATGCAAAATACATAAAGTGTGCCACCGTTCACTATATAATACACACAGCAAGTTACCACAAAGAACAAAATACATAAAACGATCCGCCATATAATATAAAATCAATACAGCGTGCCACCATATATCATAAAATACATCCGGCGTCCTTCATGGAATATATAATACATACAGCGTGCCGCCATATACCATATACTACATACAGTGTGCCCCATATACCACATAATACATACACCATGCCGCCATATACCATATAATACATACACTGTGCCGCCATATACCATATAATACATACACTGTGCCACCATATACCATATAATACATACACTGTGCCACCATATACCATATAATACATACACTGTGCCACCATATACCATATAATACATACACTGTGCCACCATATAATACATACAGCATGCTGCCATATACCATATAATACATACAGCGTGCAGCCATATACCATATAATACATACAGCGTGCCCCCATATACCATATAATACATACAGCGTGCAGCCATATACCATATAATACATACAGCGTGCCCCCATATACCATATAATACATACAGCGTGCCCCCATATACCATATAATACATACAGTGTGCCCCCATATACCATATAATACATACAGCGTGCCCCCATATACCATATAACACATACAGTGTGCCGCCATATACCATATAATACATACAGCGTGCCGCCATATACCATATACTACATACAGTGTGCCCCATATACCACATAATACATACACCATGCCGCCATATACCATATAATACATACACTGTGCCGCCATATACCATATAATACATACAGCGTGCCACCATATACCATATAATACATACACTGTGCCACCATATACCATATAATACATACACTGTGCCACCATATACCATATAATACATACACTGTGCCACCATATACCATATAATACATACACTGTGCCACCATATACCATATAATACATACACTGTGCCACCATATAATACATACAGCATGCTGCCATATACCATATAATACATACACTGTGCCGCCATATACCATATAATACATACAGCGTGCCACCATATACCATATAATACATACACTGTGCCACCATATACCATATAATACATACACTGTGCCACCATATACCATATAATACATACACTGTGCCACCATATACCATATAATACATACACTGTGCCACCATATACCATATAATACATACACTGTGCCACCATATACCATATAATACATACAGTTTGCCCCCATATACCATATAATACATACACTGTGCCACCATATACCATATAATACATACAGCGTACCGCCATATACCATATAATACATACACTGTGCCGCCATATACCATATAATACATACACTGTGCCACCATATACCATATAATACATACACCATGCCGCCATATACCATATATTATATACAGCGTTCCGCCATGCAATATAGATACATTCAGTGTACCACCATGTAAAATATACTATATGGCAGTATATGTAGATATACACACACAGTCATACAGCATGTACACACAGGGGTGCACCTAGCCTTTCTGCTGCCTGAGGCGAGCTATACAAAGACGCCCCCCCCCCCACACACACACACAATCCATATATGTAATATATCAAGGAGCGTCAGGACCAGACCCAATCATTTTGGGTTAATATGAAAATAAAGCAATGCAAAATACATAAAGTGTGCCACCGTTCACTATATAATACACACAGCAAGTTACCACAAAGAACAAAATACATAAAACGATCCGCCATATAATATAAAATCAATACAGCGTGCCACCATATATCATAAAATACATCCGGCGTCCTTCATGTAATATATAATACATACAGCGTGCCGCCATATACCATATACTACATACAGTGTGCCCCATATACCACATAATACATACACCATGCCGCCATATACCATATAATACATACACTGTGCCGCCATATACCATATAATACATACAGTGTGCCGCCATATACCATATAATACATACAGCGTGCAGCCATATACCATATAATACATACAGCATGCCGCCATATACCATATAATACATACACTGTGCCGCCATATACCATATAATACATACACTGTGCCACCATATACCATATAATACATACACTGTGCCACCATATACCATATAATACATACACTGTGCCACCATATACCATATAATACATACACTGTGCCACCATATAATACATACAGCATGCTGCCATATACCATATAATACATACAGCGTGCAGCCATATACCATATAATACATACAGCGTGCCCCCATATACCATATAATACATACAGCGTGCAGCCATATACCATATAATACATACAGCGTGCCCCCATATACCATATAATACATACAGCGTGCCCCCATATACCATATAATACATACAGTGTGCCCCCATATACCATATAATACATACAGCGTGCCCCCATATACCATATAACACATACAGTGTGCCGCCATATACCATATAATACATACAGCGTGCCGCCATATACCATATACTACATACAGTGTGCCCCATATACCACATAATACATACACCATGCCGCCATATACCATATAATACATACACTGTGCCGCCATATACCATATAATACATACAGCGTGCCACCATATACCATATAATACATACACTGTGCCACCATATACCATATAATACATACACTGTGCCACCATATACCATATAATACATACACTGTGCCACCATATAATACATACAGCATGCTGCCATATACCATATAATACATACACTGTGCCGCCATATACCATATAATACATACAGCGTGCCACCATATACCATATAATACATACACTGTGCCACCATATACCATATAATACATACACTGTGCCACCATATAATACATACAGCATGCTGCCATATACCATATAATACATACAGCGTGCAGCCATATACCATATAATACATACAGCGTGCCACCATATAATACATACAGCGTGCCGCCATATACCATATAATACATACAGCGTGCCACCATATAATACATACAGTGTGCCCCCATATACCATATAATACATACAGCGTGCAGCCATATACCATATAATACATACAGCGTGCAGCCATATACCATATAATACATACAGTTTGCCCCCATATACCATATAATACATACACTGTGCCACCATATACCATATAATACATACAGCGTGCCCCATATACCATATAATACATACACTGTGCCGCCATATACCATATAATACATACACTGTGCCACCATATACCATATAATACATACACCATGCCGCCATATACCATATATTATATACAGCGTTCCGCCATGCAATATAGATACATTCAGTGTACCACCATGTAAAATATACTATATGGCAGTATATGTAGATATACACACACAGTCATACAGCATGTACACATATATACAGCAAATATGCAGCATATACACTCATATAGCATGCATAAACACACACTCGCTACACACATACAGTATACACACACTTCTATACAGTCATACAGTATACATACACACACACTCACCATACAGTATATACAGATGAATATAAACATATATATATACCCACACATCTTACTATAAAATAGATACATACTTACGTGGACGGCGGGCGAGTGGGAAAGGTGGGCCGCAGATAGGTGAGGCGGGCCGCGGACGGGAGAGGTGGGTCAGGTGGCTGGGAGAGGCGGGCCGCGGACGGGAGAGGTGGCTCAGGTGGCTGGGAGTGGCGGGCCGCGGACGGGAGAGGTGGGTCAGGTGGATGGGTGTGGCGGGCCGCGGACGGGAGAGGCAGGCCGGGTGGCTGGGAGTGGCGGGCCGGGTGGCTGGGAGAGGCGGGCCGGGTGGCTGGGAGTGGCGGGCCGGGTGGCTGGGAGTGGCGGGCCGCGGACGGGAGAGGCGGGCCGGGTGGCTGCAAAGGGCTGGCCGACTGGCTGCGAGAGGCGGGCCGCGGACGGGAGAGCCGGGCTGGTTGGCTGCGAGAGGCGGGCCACGAACAGGAGAGGCGGGCCGCGGACAGGAGAGGCGGGCCGCGGACAGGAGAGGCGGGCCGTGTGGCTGCCAGAGGCGGGCCGGATGGCTGCGAGAGGCAGGCCGCGCGGACAGGAGAGGCGGGCCGAGGGTCCTGGAGAGGCGGTTCGGGAGGCGGCTGCAGGAGGGGCGGCCAGGACGTTCACAGCCGAGCTGCGGTGAGTGACCTACCTGATGCCGCCCCTCCGTCCACCAGGAGGCGCTGCCGCCTGAGGCGAGTTTCTCAACTCGCCTCATGGTAGGTGCGCCCCTGTGTACACATATATACAGCAAATATGCAGCATATACACTCATATAGCATGCATAAACACACACTCGCTACACACATACAGTATACACACACTTCTATACAGTCATACAGTATACATACACACACACTCACCATACAGTATATACAGATGAATATAAACATATATATATATACCCACACATCTTACTATAAAATAGATACATACTTACGTGGACGGCGGGCGAGTGGGAAAGGTGGGCCGCAGATAGGTGAGGCGGACCGCGGACGGGAGAGGTGGGTCAGGTGGCTGGGAGAGGCGGGCCGCGGACGGGAGAGGTGGGTCAGGTGGCTGGGAGTGGCGGGCCGCGGACGGGAGAGGTGGGTCAGGTGGATGGGAGTGGCGGGCCGCGGACGGGAGAGGCGGGCCGGGTGGCTGGGAGTGGCGGGCCGCGGACGGGAGAGGCGGGCCGGGTGGCTGCAAAGGGCTGGCCGACTGGCTGCGAGAGGCGGGCCGCGGACGGGAGAGCCGGGCTGGTTGGCTGCGAGAGGCGGGCCACGAACAGGAGAGGCGGGCCGCGGACAGGAGAGGCGGGCCGGGTGGCTGCCAGAGGCGGGCCGGATGGCTGCGAGAGGCAGGCCGCGCGGACAGGAGAGGTGGGCCGAGGGTCCTGGAGAGGCGGTTCGGGAGGCGGCTGCAGGAGGGGCGGCCAGGACGTTCCCAGCCGAGCTGCGGTGAGTGACCTACCTGATGCCGCCCCTCCGTCCACCAGGAGGCGCTGCCGCCTGAGGCGAGTTTCTCAACTCGCCTCATGGTAGGTGCGCCCCTGGCTGAGAGATCTCTGCATTCAAGCTGTTTCCCAGTGCTCCAATCCTGGAATATACCATTAAAGGACATCTACCATCAGATAACCTGATGGTAGATGCTTTTAATCACCTCCCCGTAATAGTATGGTTAAAGGGAAGGTATCAATTTAAAAAACTTATTTTTAACTAACTTTTTATATTTAACATATTTATGAAATACAAGTGAAGAAACTTGCTCCAAAGATCAGACACAGCTTCCTAGGTTTGTTTTATTGGTGAAGAATGGTTAAAACAACAGCTTTCAGCTTTGTACTGCAGCCCTTGTCAAGTTTACAGGTTTAAAAACTGTAGTTCAATATATAAACATATGGACCTATATATAGTCAAATAGGCTGTCATCAGGATTTAATCAGTCATCAGTCACTGATCAGTCACTGAATGATCAGAAAATTTGAGTAGAGACCAAATGGATACAAATATATACCAATTCAAATATAAAAATTAAAACATTTGTTTAGATACACTAAAAAGCACCTAATCAAATGCATTTATTTATATTTTTTCATATATTTTAAACGTTTGCAGAATGTAGCAATAGTCTATGATTTCACCTTTTTTGTGCATAATTTTGATATTTTTTTTCTTTCAGTCTATCATTTTTATCCGTGATAAAAATTCACATGGACAGGAGTTGTCTGGATATATTGATTATTCTCATCGGCTAAAGACAGAAGACTTTGATGTATACTTTAGCGGCAAGAAAAAACTGCTTCCAAGACCCACTGACTTAAGGTACTTAGTGTTATAACATGTGCATGAAATAGCAAGATTCTTATGCACACATAAAGGCTTAAAGCACACTGAGCCAAATTATAGGCACAGCACACAACCAGCTGGAGAAGGGAGGGGTATTAGTACTTCTTACCCCTACCCTCTCTATAGGGAGATAATTGGCTGCCCGGCTCAGTCACGATGTGTTGAGACATTGGGGCACATTTACTCAAGGCTTTGTACCAGTTTTCTGCCCGACTTTGCCCATTCTTTCTAGTGCAAACTGCTTGCACATGTATTTAAGAAGTGTCTATACCACAACTGTGTCTCGCATATATATATTGTATATATTCTAAAGCACAGAATAAAAATTTAAATGAGATAAATGAAAAAGAACACTGAACAAAATTAGAGAACGCTTTTAGATACTTGCAAGTTATTGATGTTTATTTGGCACCTGGTGTTAATTACCTTAATTAAGGTGCCATTCTAAAGTTACTGAAACCCTCCATCAGAAGGTTGTCCAGGTGAAGGTCAAAGGGGTGACCCTATCAGCCATACCAAGACAAGCTGGTCATTCCAAGTCTGTGATTTCCAGAATATTGCATCTTCACAACTTAACAAACTCATTCAAGAGCTCCTAGAAGCCTGGTCAACCTCAAAAGACAAACACAAGAGAGGACAGGATAATGCAGAAAATCTCCACAGGCAATAATTTCCACACTGCAACTGAAATTACTCGCCAGTTCAGCACTGAACGGGGTAAGGATCTGTCTACTTATAAAGTGTCATAACGTTTAAGAGCATTTGGACTGAAACCACACTCTACAGTGACCAAACATCTCATGTTATGTGGACAGAGAAGAAGTGGTGCACAGTTTATTTGAGTGATGTGGACAGAGAAGAAGTGGTGCACAGTTTATTTGAGTGATGAAAGCAAGGTTGAAGGACATCTACCATCAGACTCCCTGGTGGTAGATGATTATTCTCACCTCCCAGTCCCATCCACTTTGCAGTAATGTGATTTTAGTATGAATAGGAAAGGGAGCATTTAGAAGAAATTAAGGTTTTTAAAATATTCAAATGGACCTGAAGCACTTTGTAGAGCACCACCGCGCTCGTCCATCTTTTTATTTATTCATTATTTCCTCTTGCCTCCGCCCACACTTCGAGCAGAGAGCCGTGACGTCCCCTAGCTCTTTGCAAATCTTTACACAATGTTATTTGCACAGCTGGCTGATATGAACTAAGGCTGTGCAAACAACAAAGTATAAAGATTTGCAGAAAATAAATTAATTGAAGGAGGAGTTTGGAGGTGCTCTGCAGAGCGCCTTAAGCTCATTTGAATATTTTAAAAACCTTAATTTCTTCTAAATATGGCCATTCCCATTTCTGCTAAAATCACATTACTTTATAGGGGGCAGGATTGGGAGGTAAATATATATCATCTCCCATCAGGGAATCTGATGATAGATGTCCTTTAATTTATTTGGGTCTGATGGGAAACATTATTTTCATCGACATGGGGAAAGAATGAACCCAAATTTTGTAAAAAAGTCAGTGAAAGGTGAAGGAGTTGGACCCCTCATACAAACACACACTTGCATTCACTCTGCCATCTATCAGAATTTTCTTCACTCATTCAGTCAGCAATTTTAATGCAGTACAATGTGCCCTGTCACACAGTAAAATGGGTAACCCAGTTCCCTGAAACAGAAAACATTAAAACAATAGAATGTTCAGCCCAGGTTCCTGATCTAAACCCAATAAAAACCTCTAGAAAATCAGAGTGTGCAAAGTAATGGCTAAAAAAACCCCACAAGAATCAAAGAACTGGACGAGACAGGAAGAAGAGTGGACCCAAATCACACCAGAGCAGAGTAAGAGACTAGTGATGTTCTGTGTCCGAGATGTGCTGAAGTCATTCAAGGCAAAGGCCTGTACACTTCATACTGAAAGTGACTGTTTAACTTTCATAAAATTTAGTTAGAATCTTTCTCCAGTAATTTCTGTTCTCTAATTTTGATCATCACATTTTTTGTAAAATAAAGGTTTTACATTGATATACTTTTATAATTTTGTAAATGAGGGTGGGTAAGGGTGACATGTTACAAAAAAAGTCAGCAAATTTGATCAATGAAGATTAAATTATTTCTGAAAAAATCAATGATCATACAATGTTCTCTATTTTTGATCTCCACTGTAGATACCTACAATAGATACCTCCTGTTAGTGAAAGTATATACAGGCAGTATTTTTGTCCCAGTGACAATTGGATTTTCAAAATTTTTTGCTGTAATGAGAACAAGTATTATCAATAAAACTTCTTGAGAGACACCTTGCCGTTGATCATTGAAATCTGGGACTAAAGGAAAGCATCCAGAGAGCTTCACCAGAGGTCACAGTGGGCAGGAAGGTCCGTCTGTAACTAAGGGTCATCGGTAAGTCGGGTGTCCTTAAGTAGGGGACCGCCTGTAATGACGTGTCATTTTGAGTCTCTGACACAGTTATCGAGTCATCACTATTTGACCAAGTTTCTCTGATCATTATACTTGTCAATTTCTTTTCTACCCCCAATGCATCATCTTCAATATGACGTTACCCATGTTATTCACTTCACCTGTCTGATTGCAGTATATTAAAATGGTAGAGGCCCTTTATGAATTCTTTGTTTTATCATCATAATGTGCATATTGGGAAAATATCACTTTAGCCTTTTATTGTTTTGTATGAATATTTTACTTTTTACAGTCTGCCGTTACTTATTACTCTATCACCCCACCCTTCAGTTACTTACCGGAGGGGGAAAAATCTCAGAGACAGGCTCGTCCACAGCCATCTCGAACCTTCTCGGTCCCCCTCTACATGGCTCCCAACGGGTCCAGGGACCTTTAGGTGTGGGAATTGTAACATCTGCCCACTGGTTCTACTGGGGAACAGTTTCCAGTGCGCTAGCACTGGTAATGTATACTCCATAAGGGAATACGCCAACTGTAGGACAGCAGGGGTAGTGTATTTACTTTCCTGCCCCTGCCCTATGAACTATGTGGGCAAAACGCACCGTCAGGTCAAGATTAGAATTCAGGAGCACGTGGGTGACATTAGGAACAGGAGGGACACCACAGTGGCAAGACATTTCGCCAGATTCCACAATGGCGATTTTAAACTTTTACGTTTTCAGGTGATAGAGAAAATCAGACCCCCCAAACGGGGAGGGAACTGGGATAGACTGATACAACAAAAAGAGACCAGATGGATCTACACATTGAATACGGTAGAACCAAATGGTCTCAATGAGAAGTTGTCATTCACCAGTTTTCTGTAATCTCCACTGACATTTGGACATACCATTGTGTAATTTTTTCAATTTCCTCCATTTCTTCCATTACTTTTGGGTAAGCAATCTCTATGCTAGTATTCCCAGAAATATGTTCCCACCCCTGTCCCACCACATTTGCCCCCTTTTTTTTTTTTTTTTTTTTTCTTGTGGTTCCGTTTGTACATATGACCCCCTTTTTTCTGTCCCTTTACGTAGTAGGACAATATTCGAGTGCTGCGTTACTGCAGGCTCCTTGTTTTGTCCCTATTTCGTTTTCCTGTACTCGCAATTACCTCTGTGTTTCTGAGTTTGTCCCCTCGTCTCTGTTGGGTCCAGGCCCTTTACAGACCCGATCAAGGATGCTAGGTGACGAGCATCCCCTCTTACCCTTTTTTCTATTACTTTGCTATTAAGTCCCCCTGTTTCGTGCTTCCATAGGGGGGAGTGGTCCAATATCCTTTGTATTGTTTACACACCCCCGGCTTACCAATGACCATACACTGGGGCGCGGCCTGGGCGGTCCTCCGGTCCACTCGGCTCCTGCGACCATGTGACTCGGAGTTTGGGGGCGTGTTCCGCCCGCACACTCACGTGACCCGTCTGCGATCACGTGACTGTGGGCGGATCTCCGCCTCCGGCTCTGTTATTGGCCGGAACATCGTACACACTGGGGGCGTCTCCTGTTTCGAGGGCTGGGCCCGTTCCGACCCTCGTGATTGGCCATGGGCCACTCCTCCCGCTCATGAAGGGGAAGGACTTTGGCTTTAAAAACCTAGCGTCCCCTCGCGCGCGCTGCCGCTGTTATCAATGCGGGGACACGCTATGCGAATGTGTACCATCACACAATATGTGTATATCTCTCTATAATATATCTGATCCCTGATGAATGTTAGTGAGTCAGGAAACGCGTTGGGTCCTAGTATCATAGGAGTGCTAGCTCAGGATAGCGAATATTTGACAGCTGTAGGGGTCGAGCAGCTAGGAGTTATCTTTACTCCAGTTAGACCTATTAGCAGTCCCCTATCCACTAATTGACACGAGCAGATAGCCTCCGATACATTTTTAAGTTTACTCCAGGTCAGGCCAAATATACGGCTAGAATACTGGTGCTAATCTTTAGCTGTCCGCATTTTATCGAACCATCTGTGAGAGGGGTGGCTCTGCCATATTTGCCCGACATCCGCTATATGCAGGGCTTATGGTAATATTCAGTAGCCTATACGCCCGCTGCTTTCTCTGGTCTCAGTCTAAGTCAACCTTAATAGGTTCTGAACTGGGGCCAGTTGTGTTGATACTTTTTTAAATAAAATATAAAAAATACCTATTTGTGGTGAAGGTCGATTACCTCAACACATTCATGTTATTCTTTTAGTGCATATCTATTAAAAGTCATATTTTATACCTTTGATTCTCTCTATTCCCCCACTCTCAGTGAATTTTTCAAAAAGTAGAGAGGCTAACAATTGATATCCAGCTTCAGTGAATGCCGTTACTTATTACTCTTCAAATTCATATTTCTGTGAGTGTATGTAACTGTAGCCATCACAGATGTTATGTCTCTGCAATGTTAACTTTCTCAGATGAATCTATATTATAGCAGATGAAATCCTTTGTAGTTATTGAAACCCTTACTTATATACATTGCCAAGATATGCAGTGACCTGAGGCTTTAGCCAAAGTTAAGGTGGTCTTTAATTGTGGTTGTGGTTTTAAAGGATTTAAATACAGTATTGGCTGCGCTCGCTGAACCTCAGCTATGTAAGCCACAGTATATTCAGCTATCTTGAGCTGTTTTATTACGGACAAGAGATTTTAACTAGATTTAGATCACATTCCAGATGTATTATGTTTTAAAGAAATAAGGTATGAGTACAGAAACTAGAGCTTATGTGTGCCATTGATTTCTGTAACCATAAATGTACCATCCAAAGCATTAACATCAATAGTATGTATGATGTAAGCGCATGTACAATGCTCAAAGAGGTACATCAGGGGAAGAGCAATAAAACAAGTTAAATATTAGCAAAACAGGTTGATATGCAGTGTTAGTAAGTAGGCTGTATCCAGTTTTCACTTTAACTCCTTCCCGCCGCAGCCCTTTTTCAATTTTGTGTTTTCATTTGTCACTCCCCACCTTCAAAAATGTATAACTTTTTCATTTTTACATGTACAGAGCTGCATCATGGCTTGTTTTCTGTGCACTTTAAAATGATGGTATTTTACATCCCATACCGTGTACTGGGAAGCAGGAAAAAAAATTCAAATGCAGTGAAATTGGCACATTTGGAATGTTTTCTTGTGGGCTTGGATTTTCCGAATTTCACTGTACGCCCCAAATGATATGTCTACTATATTCTTTGGGTCGGTACGATTACGGGGATACCAAATTTGCATAGATTTTCTAATGTTTTCATACACTTACAAAAACTAAAACCTCCTGTAAAAAATCAGTTTTTTTATTTTGCCATGTTGTGGCGCTAATAACTTTTTCATACTTTGGTGTACAAAACTGTGGCTGGTTTCATTTTTTGAAACTTTTGATGACGTTTTTATTGATACCATTTTTGGGACTTTACGACCTTTAGATCACTTTTTATTGAATTTCTTTATATTTTTCGAAATGGCAAAAAACTTTGACTTTGGGTGCTTTTTTTCGTTAAACACAGTGTAAAAATGTTCTTATATTTTGATAGATCAACCATTTTTGGATACAGCAATACCTAATGTGTTTATGATTTTTACTATTTTTTTTAATATTTATATCAGTTCTAGAGAAAGGGGGGTGATTTTAATTCTTAGTTTTTTTCTACATACTACAGTATGGCAGTATATGGGGATTTTCCTCCTCATTCATTACAATATGCTAATCGCACATTGCAATGGAGGGGTTAAAACTAGACAGCCTCGGGTCTTCAGAGGACCCGCGGCTGTCATGCGACCACTGCCACCCCCCCTTCCCTAGCGGCGTCACGGGGAGCGACGATCCAGAAGGCTCAGCCCCTGAGCCCTCTCCATGTACCTGCACCCGGCGTGTGACGTAATAGGTTAAGGGGTTAACAGTGATGCGTAATGGATCTATACTGGGATAATAAATGAATCTCAAACACTCTTAATACTTTCCTCTATTGGAGGTGGACAACTTATAACACTATGTACCACTGAAGATGGTGTGACTGTCTTTTATCAAGTAGGCTTTTCCCCCTAGTTGTCTGACAGTGGATTTCCCACATATTTGTATTATATTAATGTTAAGGAATATTGTAGATATCAGGAGAAAGCTATTTAATGTGTTTTGCTTTTGTTATATGTTTATATGATCTAAATAAGAAGGCATTCACACTAGCGAACACATCAGTGATGTCAAGAAAACCACTGTTGTTGCAGGTGCTACCAAACGCTTATAGACAAACACTAGTGCTTTGTGGAAACAAGAGATTTTTTGGATCATGAATCTAAATAGCAAAATACCAAAAGGTTTAAATTATCGGGAAGACCTGATGTCTATATACTGATATTTAATATGGAATTGGAAATGTTTTGTTTTTGTATCATTATGTTGTAATTTAACATGAATTGCAGGATATGATTTTTGATATCATGCCATTGGTCCATGATTGCTTTTAAACTGTGATTTTAGTCCAGCATCTATCCTGTCATTTAACAGGAAGCTTTATTGTTTGATTCCTGTCAATAAGAATCGGTTCATGGTCATGTGATGTCACACAGGTGTACGTTATAACACATGGCTCTGATTACCGTCATGTGATTCTAACAAGCTGTGCACCTGTTTAACATCACATGACCGTGTTCTCACTGAAATTATTGGTATGAAATGCCGTTTATAATTGATTAACACCTCACTGAAAAAAACTGTTCAAAATGGTTACCTTTCGAGAAGATTTCTCAAGAGGAGTTAACGCTCTAGCAGTTGTGGAATCAACCAAGAGGACCGCAAAAATATCAATAGGTCTGAACTGTTACTTCTGTGAATAAAAGAAGTGAGGGCATTATTCGCCTAATAGGTACTTTCAACTAGGCCTCAGCAGTAAGGGACATACTGGAGAAATTCTGGTATGTCCTCAAGAAAGACTGAGATATCAGCGATACAGTGGGAAGTCCTCCATCTGTCACATACAGAATTTAAAGGACCCTTTGATCCATAGTTTCCTCACCCCATGCGTCTCTGCAAAAACCTGGCTGGACAAATGTCAGATAAAGGGTACTTTTAAGTGTGGAAAATGCAAGGCATGTAAGTTCATCCACCAAAGAAATAAGTTTAAAAGTACATCCACGGTTATTACTTATGACAATGGGCAATTTGTTAATTGCCACACCATGGGCGTGATCTACCTCATCCCATGCCCATGCCCATTAAACTATGTGAGAAAAACACTCTGCAAATTCAAAACTCGCATTTTGGAACATGTGGGAGATGTGACAAATGCCAGGGATAAACCCATCTCTAAACATGTGCACTAATTTCATCATGGTGACCCGAAATCCTTATCGTTCCAGGCGTTTGAAAAAATGAGACGTCCACCAAGAACAGGCGACTGGGATAACCAAATCCTGAGAAAAGAGGTGCAGTGGATTTTCCGTATCAACCTTGTTAAACCAGCTGGGTTGAATGATGGAATTTCGTTCTCTGCCTTTATTGAAATAATCTTTTATCAATACGCTGCACAGTACATATATAATCTAACTTCATCCTGGGGACGTGCAATTTATTTTTAGAGTCACTTCATTTTTCTGTAAATGTTGGTGGATATAAGGATTCAAATGTTATTTACCTATAAATGTACCATCATGAACATACAGAGACAATGGGTACATTAATCATCAAGTTTCTGAGGTAAAACTGTCCTTGTTGCCTATGGAAACCAATCAGAGCTCAGCTTTAATTTTATAAACAGCTGTGGGAAAATGAAAGCTGAGCCCTGATTGGTTGCCATGGGCTACTAGAATAGTTCTGCTCTAAGAGACTTATGATAAATCTCCCCTAATGTCCTTACATCTTCAATTGGCCCCTTAGGGAAATAAATGACAACAAACCAATATATATTGATGGGCACTTTATATTATGATATCTCTTGGCATTATGTAAAGTTCTCTAGGGGCTGGCGTCTGTCTCCTTTTGGAAACAGTGTTATGGTATAGATAAGGTACCCTTATATTAGAGGTGTACCATATACAATATGTATAGACTTAATAGATCAAATTTATGGGTCAGCGGTAAGATCATACCAAGTATTCAAGATAGATCTTTCTGACCCCAAACACATAAATTATTTTGATCTGTGAACGGTTTCTGTAGCTCTGATAACAATAGTGATGTTGAGGGGAGAGGTATAGGCTGATCTTGATAGGTCTTTGTTCAGACCATACTCAGGGATAACTATAACAGGGATACTAAGGGATAACTATTTATATTGTTAACTATGCACATCCATTACTATATATGTATTCCTACTCATACCTGTGCACCTATGTGTATATCTGTTTAGGAGCAGATATACAGATATTTGTATATCTGTTTAGGAGTCTTTATTACTCAGATGGGGAGAGGTGTGTTCTCAGTGGATATCTATCTCTATGTCATACTGCCGATGTCCATAATTGGACTTGCCTGGAGGGGACTCCTCCCATCCTTCTCTATGATTTTTCGCTCGGCCTGAACCAATAGGTGTCAGGGATGACTTCTGTGAGTGGGCGGAGTGGGGTGAAGTTTCATCCACTATATATATCGGCACTCGCTCGCCTTGACTCACAGCTGACTATGTAACCGTCGTCCCCCACCATCAGGACGCCGGCATTCTGTTTGTTATTTTGTTCTACCATCCCTCATAATATAATAAATACTCTTCTGATGAACCCAATTATATCAGTGGGGGAAATGCGTTGAGAATTATTCTATGCGAGTAACAGGGGTTTTGATTGTGCATAAATAATGCATCCACTGTTGCTGAATAGAAAGTGACTGTCATTGATTCTATACTAGTAACAGTCACTTTCTATACTAGTAACATAAACTATGCATCCTTTGTTACTGAATAGAAAGTGTCTGTGTAATGGAGGATATGAAAAATATATCAATTGAGCATCCACTATCAAATCTATGTAACAGCAGTGGATTCTGATGGTACACTGACATTGCACCCACTCTTGTAAAATAGATAAGAACACAGTGTGCGATTAATAAATCAATCGTATGCCCATTAATTTAAGGACTCCCGAGTAATGAGAAATATCAGCAGTCTGACACTATTATTTATGTAGTGAGGCTAGCAAATAGAGGTGTATTCAAAGTTGAAGCACACCTAGGTATGCATAAAGGCTGTGTGAGTCATGTTCATAAAGGGGCTACTGCAGGATATATTGGCAGACTTTTATTTAAGTCCCCCTTTTTTTCTTTCATATGCAGGAGGAATTAAAACAAGTATCAGACAACATATTTTCTTTTTTTGTAGTCTGTCAGCATGAAGATACATAGTTTTTGTAGAAACAAAGCAATAGGAAATAACAATTTAAGAATATTTGAGAATTTTTAATTAGCTGCATTAAAGGAATAGCAAAATGTTGTACATTGAAGTTATTATAAAAAGGTATTCTTATACAGAACATTTCACATAAATATACATGTAACACAGATTCCTGTCACATACCTTACTTTAAACTTTTGAAGTTTTTTAAGTTGGAAATGAATATCCTTATTAAAGTCCATTTAAGTGGATACTGTAATATTTACAACATTTCCAATCAACTTGTCACCAAAAATGTGAATTTATAAAGAAGGAAACTGTGTGAGTCACCAGGAAGTACACATTTCCATATTTAAGAAAAATCTTTTGACAGGACTTCTGTGGAGATTTGTTCTGACTGGAGCTACTTGAAATCTGTGAGTCATTCCTTCAATAGGGGTTATGACAAATTTGAAAGGTGGTACTATATTTTTTTAAATATGATTCTTTCCATTCCAGAGACATTTTGTCCCATGATTTTGAACTTCATATATTCACAGTTGATCTGCTAAAGTTACTGCCTACAGTAATAGCATATAAAATTTGAAACCAACAGATCAGCATCTAAAATGATGGCTTAAAGGAAATCTACCAAATCTATCAAAATCAACCATGATAAACCAGGGGCACTTAATCATAGATTCAGGCTCTGTTACTGTGGTAATCTTCTTATATTTGTTATCCACTAATTTCGGAAGTGCAAGCAAACACACATACACACATGTTCAGAACGTGGATGTCTTAACATTTTACACATACATGCACATACTTGTTAACACATAGACTGCATACAGGAAGGCATACATTCCAACCACTGAATACATGGAGTGAGACGTGTACACTAGCCACATACACTCACCGGCCACTTTATTAGGTACACCATGCTAGAAACGGGTTGGACCCCCCTTTGCCTTCAGAACTGCCTCAATTCTTCGTGGCATAGATTCAACAAGGTGCTGGAAGCGTTCCTCAGAGATTTTGGTCCATATTGACATGATCACACAGTTGCCGCAGATTTGTCGGCTGCACATCCATGATGCGAATCTCCCGTTCCACCACATCCCAAAGATGCTCTATTGGATTGAGATCTGGTGACTGTGGAGGCCATTTGAGTACAGTGAACTCATTGTCATGTTCAAGAAACCAGTCTGAGATGATTCCAGCTTTATGATGGCGCATTATCCTGCTGAAAGTAGCCATCAGATGTTGGGTACATTGTGGTCATAAAGGGATGGACATGGTCAGCAACAATACTCAGGTAGGCTGTGACCCTACCATCCGAATGTCGCAGCAGAAATCGAGACTCATCAGACCAGGCAACGTTTTTCCAATCTTCTACTGTCCAATTTCGATGAGCTTGTGCAAATTGTAGCCTCAGTTTCCTGTTCTTAGCTGAAAGGAGTGGCACCCGGTGTGGTCTTCTGCTGCTGTAGCCCATCTGCCTCAAAGTTCGACGTACTGTGCGTTCAGAGATGCTCTTCTGCCTACCTTGGTTGTAACGGATGGCGATTTGAGTCACTGTTGCCTTTCTATCAGCTCAAACCAGTCTGCCCATTCTCCTCTGACCTCTGGCATCAACGAGGCATTTCCGCCCACAGTACTGCCGCTCACTGGATGTTTTTTCTTTTTCGGACCATTCTCTGTAAACCCTAGAGATGGTTGTGCGTGCAAATCCCAGTAGATCAGCAGTTTCTAAAATACTCAGACCAGCCCTTCTGGCACCAACAACCATGCCACGTTCAAAGGCACTCAAATCACCTTTCTTCCCCATACTGATGCTCGGTTTGAACTGCAGGAGATTGTCTTGACCATGTCTACATGCCTAAATGCACTGAGTTGCCGACATGTGATTGGCTGATTAGAAATTAAGTGTTAACGAGCAGTGGGACCTAATAAAGTGGCCAGTTAGTGTACATTGGGGCACACATCTATCACATACAAAAGGGACGCACAAACATCACATAAATGTGGTCGCACACTGGGGTGCACATCCATTACAAAAACAGGGCGTACATAACACATAGTAAAGCTGGTCACAGGTTATAAGGTGTATGAGACTTATCTGCTGGTAGTGCACCCTCTCCTCTGGCTTATGGAGGATAAGATTTCATTTTCTGGTTACTCTAGGCTGAAGCAAGTAAGGCCACGGAAGTGACACGTTCATCTTGGCTAGCTGCCATCTCAGTGAGGCTGATATGATGTGCAGTGATGCCACTGACACAGTTATAGAAGATAGGTGAGAGAAACATGTAGTTTATTAGCTGCCATTACAGTGGCAACAGAGCAGCACAGTCTATTGGATTAGGGATGGCTCATGTAGCAAAATCGGCTGGTGGCACAGTCTTTACTTTTGTAAACATAAAAAGTATTGGTAGTCTTGTGGTGTTCTCTGCAGGTGTGCTGTTCTGTTCCTTTTTTTCCTATTCAGCCTAAACCCATTCACTGAATCCACCCATGCCTGCCATGAGAAGAACAGGCATAGTTGTATAAACAGGCAGGTTTTTTAATGTAATTTTATGCTCAGTCCATTGGAACCAGGTAACAAAGGAGAATTCCTGATTTGTTCCTATTTGTTATGATGGCTTTCCAGTAGAGAAAATGAGCCCCATTCTTTCTAAGGGTCCGCACACCGCATTTTAGTCGGGTTTCCAGACTTTTTTCGTTCTGCGCCGCATTTAACTGGGGTTTTTGGCGGACGTAATCGGGGGCACAAATTGGGGAAGTGGCCGTCGGACAACCTGACTGATTCACACTAAGCGTGAGATTTAACATTCAAAATTGTCGCAAGCCATGCACCGGGAAGAAGATGGTGAACTCCGACGGACCTCAGCGGGGAAGTGACACAAGCAGGAAATTGGATGCACGATCTAAGTGAATTGCGGCAGCTCCTAATCCTCGCCGGACAATGCACCTCGGGGATCGCAACAAAACGGGTAAGTAAGTGTGCCCCAATAACTTCCTTGCCAGAAGAGCACCAGGCTTAACTGAACCCTTATCAAAATTATTTCCTTTACCACATTGTTTGGACCCCAAAATACATACCAAGAGACCAGGTGGTATGTATATATTAAAGAAATATAGAAAAAAAGCAAGAAAACTTTGTGTTCTCAGTTGACAGTTTTTAATGGTTCACCCTTAATAAAATTATTTGGGGGAATAATGGCCCATATGGAAACAAACAATTGGAAATAACAAAGCAATTGCAAGTGTGTTTTACAAATATATTTCAAACCTAGCATCCAATCTAAGTTGAAGTTACATTTGCGTCCAATTTGTAAATCCTTCTCAATTTGGTAGAGAGTTATTGGGTGCTTGAATCATAATGAAATTACTTCTACAGTAGGAAAACAATCTGTAAGTTGACCATTAACCATGGGCAACAGGGGAATTATACAATGCCAAAATTCATAAAAAATCTAAATGGCCAAGTTCTATTTGTACAGTAATAGTCTGTAAGGGGTAACCACCTCTTTATTATGGCACTGAGAAGTGCAATGAAGACCTGTGAACAGTTTCCAGAACTTGATCTTGGTCAATTTCCCTGGCAACATTTCTGTCCTTTATCCTTGTTTATAAAGATGCAACTTATCTATGATAGCCTCTATTCTGCACTTGATTGAAACAATCTTTTATCTGGAACAGTGACAGGTTCAAAATGATGATCATTTGGCAGATTCAGCAGGTGTTAAAAGCTTTAAAAGGACTATATTCTTATGCCTACACTTCTGACTTGTGGGATATCTCATTGGTGGGATATGTTACCCCAATCTAATGCCAGCAGCATCTGGTGCATGTGCAGTTTACTTTCGTTCACTACACATGAAATTTCCATTAATATTGTAGCAATTTCATCTAAAGGTCTTGTGATCTGTGAGTGTTGACATCTTTGAGAAAATTCAGACATATATATGATATAGGAACAGTATAAACAAGACCACAGGTTACATTGTTACAGGGTTACATTAGGGTTGAGAAGACATATGTTCATCAAGTCCAAACAGGGTGGGGAGAGCAGAAATAACTGGAATCTTTTAAACCTGTTTTTCTGTAAGAAAGCAGATACCCTTATAAGGTTAGACCCTTTTAAGGTTAGTCATCTCATATTTGGCTTGCCCCTAGCATGTTATGTACACAAACTTTGTCACCCCAGATAGCCACCTCAAAGTAGAGTAACTGCAAAATCTGAGTCTCCCCCTCACCATGACAGCACCTTATCAAACACATCCACCTCTGGATGCCATTACAGTATGATGCAAAACGCAGTGGATTTGTTTGGTTTCTAGATGGTGGTGAGTACATCCCTAACCGGACTTTGTTAAAAGTGTTATTGAAGGGTTTTCTTTCCTGCTTAATGTGTTTTCTAGGGGAGACGGGCTCCCGGGTAGAAAATCGACCAAAAAAGCTAAAACAGAATATGTACAGTATGTGTTGAGGATTTCCCTTCTTCCTATAAGAAACCTACATGCGATTCCTGCATACAGGTATTGTGGCCCAGGAATTTTCCTTTTTGTTTGAATCAATGCATTCTTTAATTCAAGAAGAGGTGTGCAATTCTATTAAAAATAGAAGATAGCAAAACCGTCTGATTCTGTTACTACTTCCACGTTATATGTTTTGGATAATTCTGACTTTAATGATGAAGAAAAGGCTAATCCAGAAAAAGGAGTTTGGTTGTGATTTGGATAATGAAGATAGTCCTTCTTCTCGGTAGAGGATATTGAGCATTTACTCAAACTGGTTAGATCAACAATAAAAGATGAAGGCCAAAAAGGAGCAAAGAACTAAGCAATATGTATTGTTTCAGGGGCTGGGTGAATACTAGAAGAGTATTTCCCATTCATAAGAACAAAAAAAGCTCAAAAAGCTTCTGCTTTCCTGGCCAGTGCTTCGTTGAAGATTAACTGGCAGGTCATCAGCCTTAAAAAAATTTTGATTCTCGTAAAGTTCAGAATGCCACCCAAATATGACCCATTGGAATGGTTATGGTCCTCAAGAAAGGACCTAATTCTCTGACAAGGATGTTCATGCTCCATGTTCCATCAACAGAGCCCTTCCAAACCTGGAGGCTTTAATAAAGGCCTGGTGGCCCCTCACATGAGGGGGGGCACTGTAACATCTGTACCAGCATCTCAGCTGAGGGTGTGTGGCTGAGTAGATGCTGGTTTTGTCTCTACATTTTATTGTATTTGTTTGTGTGAAAACAAACTTAGCTTGTTGGATGATTAGAAGTTTATTTCACCACACCCTCATCTTTCTGCAGTCTTCTCTGGTTGACCAACTGTTAACAGTTGTTACTGAAAGAGCTATGCTCCAATCAGTCTGCAGCAGGGGGCCAGCAGTCAGTGTACTGCCGGCTATACACTGCTCAAAAAAATAAAGGGAAGAATCAAACAAGATATCCTAGATCTGAATTAATGAAATATTCTAATTTAATATATTGTTTACTCAAAACTGAAAAAAATTATCAATGGAAATAAGATTTATTAACTAATAGAGGCCTGGATTTGGAGTCATCCAAAAAATTAAACTGGAGAAACGCACTACAGGCTGATCTAACTAATGTCCGTAAAACAAGGCAAAATGAGGTTCACTATTTTGTGTGGCCTCCACGTGCCTGTATTGCCTCCCTACAATGCCTTGGCATGTTCCTGATAAGGTTGTGGATGGTCTCCAAAGGGATCTCCTCCCAGACCTGGACTAAAGCAAACTCCTGATAAATACCAAAAAGAGACAACCCAGTACTTATTACTATTACTAACCTATTACTAACCAATAACATGCAATACCAATAGAAGTATATAGGATACCCAAATAAATAAATGATTAATCATATAACTTAGTACATAATAAACAATATATAAACTTTATTAATCGGCCATCAAGAAAAACACAGTTAAAAACATACATAAAAGCCACAAAAGGTGTGGCGATGGTCAAAAGGTATTTCAATACATAATAAATACTCTCAAAGTAAACACACAGCAGTATATACAATTAGTCTGTAACCAATTATATTACCCACCAGGGTGTTGTATGTAGCCCAAATTGTTTAAAGCAGTAAAGTAAGACCACCGCCACAGCACCCCGAGCGTGTTTCGCCGTCGGACTTAATGAGAACTGTAACTTTAATATCTTTTTGTAAAGTATAATAATGTGAAGGAATGGGTTGCAGGTATGACATAACTAGTAATAAGATTCTATGCATACAAAATATATATCGTAATTAAAAATATAAAACTGATTGTTTGTGGAAAGCGATCTAAAGGTAATGGGGTACATTTACCTACCTGTCCTGTCGCGTTCCCCGATAAATACCTGTCACAGCGGCGCAAATCCCAAGTGCGATCCGTAGGCCCTTAGTAAATAAGCCCCAATATGTAACGATTCATCTTAATTAGTACTGGAAAATGTGTTTATATTAAGGACTTTTTTAGTGCAAGCACAGTACCAGTTGCATGGATCTATACTGCCACTATTGAGTTTTTGGTACATTGTATACCTTGGCTGGTTCATTAATAAGCTGAGCGGATGTGGAACCTGCATGTGATATAATCCTATGAGGAGGAGAGTAAATCCTTACATGTATATTTGAATATACTAAGTCTTATATGAATTGTATGTAATGGGTAGTGTTACTATATATGTTTGTCTTATTATGTAAGAAATGGAGTAACCAGAGATGTTCTGGTACTGTGTGTATTAAAATCTGCTGACTGTGGATCTGAGTATGTCTGAGGAAGGGGGAGGTTCCCCTTCCCAGACAGCTGTAGCATCATGTGTGCCTGTGTCTCATTCTCCTGGATGCACTCTTCCTCTTCTCTACACTTTTCTAGGTCCCTCCACTTCTCCCCTCTTCCTGTAATGGTCATTGAGCAGGCAGGGGAGGGAGTTCTGTGGAGGAGAGGAAGAAAACATTAATGAGACTGAGACATGGGCACACAGGCAGCTGCAGCTATAGTGGCAGTATTCAGAATGCTGACAAAGGCATTTTTTAAATTAGCATATCATATGGTGATGGTCAACCTTTTAGAGGCTGAGTGCCAAAGCTACAACCAAAACCCAATTATTTATCACAAAGTTTGGCAGTTGGCAATTTAAGCAGTGAGTTATTGTTCCCTGCTCTGTTGTAGCTTTCAATCATATCAGCTTCCTGAGGACACCAATACAGCAAGAAGGAGGAAGAGAAATTCAGGGTCCCTTGAACAGGAAGAATTGTCAGGCTTGGAGCAGGGGCTAGTGTTTCAGTTGCATCCTGCTTGTCCCATAGTTCCAGACATCGCTTTCGCTCTAAAATGACACTGGGCACTGCCAATCCTGGGCTGTTTGGAACTTCATGAAGAATTCATAAAGATATCTAGAATCCTTACTGGTGATGGCCTGGTTGTCCACATCCATACCATTGGCTATTAGAACCTGTCATTAGCTAATAATTACATTCCTTGTGACAGATTCGCTGTAAGGTGTTAAAATTGTAACTAATCTTTCAACAAAATTGCATAAATCAATAGTCATAATAAATGTTGTCATATACTTTATTAAAGAAAAATGTGTCATCCCTCTCACTTACTTCCTTATTAACCTCTTAACGCTCAGCGTCCGATATATCGGACGCTGAGCTCAGTGACTTAACGCTCAGCGTCCGATATATCGGACGCTGAGCCGATGCCGGTTCAGCTCAAGATTTGAGCCGAACCGACATCGGGAAACACGGGGTGCCGGCTGTGACTGATAGCCGGCACCCCAGTGTAACACCCGCGATCGGAGTTGTCTCTGATCGCGGGTGATTAACCCGTTAAATGCCGCGGTCATCGCGACCGCGGCATCTAACATGCCTCTGGGGGGTCTTTCCCCCACGATCGCCCCCCCCGAATCATTTTCGGGGGGCACCGATCATTGCTACGGTATCACTGGGGTCCGATCTGGACCCCAGTGTTACCTGCAGGAACTGCTGGTAAGATGGCGTCTATGACGTCATCTTACTGGCAGAGTGCCACCCTATGCAAGTGCATAGGCTGACACTGATAATGCCCTGCAATACATAAGTATTGCAGGGTATTATTATGAACAAGCAATCAGATGATTGCTTGTTCATTTCCCATGGTGGAAAAAGTGAAAAAGTAAAAAAAAGAATTATTCAATAAAAAAATAAAGTAATAAATCACCAAAAATGCCCAAAAGCCCCAAAACATATAAAGAGACATATAACTCAAAAAAAAAGTCTAAATCATAACACAAACCCCACATATATAGTATCAACGCGTCCGTAACAACCCGTAGAATAAAAATAAATAATTATTGAACCCGCACGATGAACGCCGTAAAAGAAAACTGTTATAAACCCTCCAAAAATTATGATTTTTACCTATTCAATCCCACAAAAAATGCTATAAAAAGTGATCAAAAAAACATATGTACTCTAGAATGATACTGGTGCAAAGTACAACGTGTCCCGCAAAAAACAAGCCATCAACCAGCTCCGTAGCCAAAAACGTAACAAAGTTATGCCACTTGGAAGATGGCAATACAAAAATGATAGATTTTTCCCCACAATAGGGTTTTATTTTACAAATTTAGTAAAACGCAAGAAAATATATTTGTGTCTGGTATCCCCGTCATCGTATCGACCCATAGAATGAAGATAATATGATTATTAGTCTATACGGTGAACACCACAAAAAAAAAAGTAAAAAAACCAGTAGAGAATTGATGCTTTTCTACTCCTGCTCTCAAAAAGAAGTTCCTAAATTTTCAACAATAGGTGATACCAACCCCAAAATGGTAACATTGGAAAAAGCATCTCATCCCGCAAAAAAAATGGCATCACATGGCCCTAATAGCAAAAGCGAAAATTTTACAGCCTTCAAAAGAGGCCAATGAGGAAAGTAAAATCCTGGCAGCTGTAGGGTGCTCCTTCCCTTCTGCGCCTCGCTGTGCGCCCATAAAACAAGTCACGGCCACATGTGGGGGGTCTCTGTACTCGGGAGAAATTGTAGAACAAATTGTATGGTGGGTTTTGTATTTTTATCTTTTGGAAATGTGTAAATTTTAGGGCTAAATGAACGTATAACCGGCACAATTTGACTATTCTAAATTTCGCCTCCATTTTGATGTAATTACTATGAAGATCTCAAGGGGTTAACAATCTTCGTAAAATCTGTTTCTGATAGCTTGAGGAGTGCAGATTTGAAATTGGGTTGATTATATAGGGGGTTTTGATGCTAAATATGTAAATTTTCATTCAAAACTGTATTTATCCCCAAAATAGTCAATTCTGAGAATCCGGAAAAGCGCTATTCGATTTGTAAGCCGCGTGACATCAAAATAAATTATCCAGACATTTCAAAAATGGTGAAAATGTAAAGTAGACAAATGGGAAATGTTATTCAGCAATTTATTTAGGTGGTAAATCTATCTGCCTGAAAACGCAATGATTTCAAATTTCAAAAATGGCAAATTTTTCTGAAAATTCATCATATTTTCTTTTTTTTTGTAAATAAACGCAAAACTTATCAGCCAAAATTTACCACTAAAATGAAGTACAACATGTGGGTAAAAAACAATCTCAGAATCGTTTTGATAAGTAACAGTGTTCAAAAGTTATAACCATATAAAGCGACGCATGTCAGAATCCAAAAAATGGGACTGAGCCTTAAACTGTAAAATGGCTGCGTCCTTAAGGGGTTATACTGCTATTCAGTGATGTGTGCCTCCCCTCCAGCTTGTCAGTGAAAGGCAGAATGAAGAAGGAGCATATTTTTCACATTTTTAGTAGTTTCTCTGCTAATTGTATAAAGAAAAACCATGAAATTAATAATCCTTCCTATCAAGTTATAGTCTCGCGTCATAAAAAAACAAGCCCAAAGTAGGAGTTAAAATATACCGGTGCCTGTTAAAGCACTTTTTTTTGCAACAAAATTGGTTACAGCCAACTAAGAAAGACTAGTACCATTCAGTGGTAAAGTCCAAACTCACCCCCAACCCCCATTTATTTTCAAAATTCAGGAATAATGTTAGAAAAGAAGTGGGGAATATATATTGTGACAATTAATCTGTGCAGAATTAAGAGAGATGTGGCTGCCACCCTGATGACAGCCTATAAATGATCCTAATGTGCACAGCTTAACCATGAAATATAATTTTAGATTGAAATGAGTTGTTATCCAAAGCTAAAATGCAGCTGTGCCGGAGAGGGATAGGTAACAGTAAGTAAAAGCCACTACTCTGTAAACAAGGCAACAGAACTCTGCCAGGAGGTTAAGGGAATAAGAAGAAATTGCAGTCCATTTTAACTTAACATATTTGGAAGGAGTAGGAAAGAAGTGCACTCCTGCCAACTCAGTAAATGTTTAGCTTGGAGAACTTTACTTCCACATCTGGCTTGGGTTATACACTGTAAATATTCTTTCAATTTCATTTTCTTCAATGCAAATTTCAATTTATAAAGGAAAACAAGATGACTGCAGTGGAAATATTTTGAGGTAAAGGTAACAGGTTGCTCAGGTACTTACAGGTAGATCTGCTGTGTTTGCGTAGGTTTCCTCCGGGTCCTCCGGCTTCCTCCCACACTGCAAAACATACTGATAGGTTGATTAGATTGTGAGCCCCATTGGGGGCAGGGACCGATTTGGCAAGCTCTGTGCAGCGCTGCGTAATCTGTGTGCACTATATAAATAAAGGAATTATTATCTGTGACTGGATCATTCCTATCATTTAAAGATTCATGTGACATATATCCATTTCCACTTGTCTGGCCTACAGGTTTATTTCACTTTGTGGTATATGTTCTGTTGACAGGCTGTAATATCATTGTAAATGTTTGTAAGTTTCTTGGTACACCTACCATTATGGAAGATCGATAGTAAGACATTGATCACAAACCTATGTTGGTAAACAACACATGGAACAGGCACTACTGAAAGTATAAACAATGTCCCCAAAATCAATATGCGAACACACTATAGAAAAAGATGGGATGCGTACAAGGGACTAGACAATAAGACAAAATTTATTTATATTTGAGTCAGACGGAAAGGGATGTGGAGGCAGACCCCACGTGTATCGTCACCCGACTGGTGACTTCCATTATTGTCAGCATCAGTCAGTATGTGGGAGGGATTTCAGGGCTCACCAGTCCCTGGCAGTCTTATATACCAGTTGGGTGTATTTTTAAGTGTTTTTATTCTTTGTTGTCCTGTGAATATTTGTTTTTTGATATAAATAAATTTTGTCTTATTGTCTAGTCCCATCCCATCTTTTTCTGTAGTGTGTTCACAAACCTATGTTGATCATCAATTATATTGTGTAAACTTTTAGCAGCTGTAGATGCAGTCACAGGCTCATGTGTTCTCATATCCCTCATATTTAGCCATTTCATGAGATACACAGTATTGGAAAGACAAAGGGAATTTCTGGTTTTATTTTTGGTTAAGCCCTGGTATAGTATGGAGTTGATTGATAGTAATTTCTCAATTAGTATTATATTTTGAAGCATTGAACACATTGGGGGAGATATATTAGGCCTTCTCTTAAAGTGAATTTACAGCAATGTCCTCATCTTAACAAATTCCCCCCATTAAGTAGCAGGGACCCAAAGTCCTGTCCATCATCTGACACTGTTGTATATAAGCTGGCACAAGCCAGATACAGGCTCATGTGGAAAAACACTGGTCTTGGTTATCATATGTTTTACCCTATATAGGCTCTGTACAATCAGCTTATAGGTGAGACTAGCCCATTTGATGTCTTCCATATATAACACATAGAAACTAGATGTGAATCTGCTTCATAACTCTCTAAATTAGCTAACTCTAAATAAAATTAAATAACTCTAAATTTGTGTTCTATAGAGATGTTATCTTGTACCATACCTGATGAAGTGACCTAAGTAGTCTCGAAAGTCTAACTTTTTTATTTAGCCAATAAAGGTATCATCAACTGAGGACTCTCCTCTTTCTAACCATGGTATAAAGAATATCTAAGCTTTTCATTTATATGGGTCGTTTAGGACAAAACAAAGAAGTAGTGACCTGTAATAAAGGGAGGATAGAGCATAAAAATGGATTTAGAAATTTTCCCATGATAAGATACACTACAAAGTCTATTATATTTACTAAGTATTTTTAAAGTTATTCCTTGATTATGCCTTCAGGGGCCTGAGCAGGGGTGGCAATAAAAAGGTGAATCTACATTGCTGGATCTGGAAAATCCCTTCAATCACAATTACAATGTAGTTGTAATGTAGTTTTTCCCCAACTAAAGCTACACAAACTGAACTTCACGTTTATGGGCTCCAATGAAAATTCATAATAAGGCCACAACTTACTGTGTCTCTTTAAAGGTAATCTACCACCAGGATGAAGGACTGGATGCAAATGATGTTAATGGAGCCTTGAGCCCCTCAGGCTCATTTGCATACAGTCTTTTATCCAGGTGGTAGATGTTCTTTTATGCTACTGGCATTTTCTAATGTAGCAGAAGGGTCTTTGTGTTTTCACAAGTTGCAGCTGCTTCCTGTGCACCATGTATTGCCGTGTCCCTTCCTTAGAGTTCTCCAGGAATGCATCTGAAGACTGATCATTCTACTGAATGGACACCACGTTGGTAGGAAACTGTACTTTGTGATATATCAACAAATGTCCTTCCACAAACAGCAGGGTTCCCTTAAGAATTTAGACATTGTATGAAGCAAGTATCACAGAAAATTGGTATGGGAACAAAGTTTCTAGATACAGGCAATCCCGGGGTTATGTACAAGATAGGGTCTGTAGGTTTGTTCTTAAGTTGAATTTGTATGCTAGTCAGAACTGTATATTTTATAATTGTAATCCCTGTCTTTTTTGTGGTTTCTGTGACAATTGGATTTAAAAATTATTGGGTTGTCATAAGAACCAGGATTAGTAGTACTTCTTAATTGTAGACACCTTACAGCTGTTTATTGGAGCTTGGGACTAAAGTACAGTAAATTGCCGTTTGTAACTAGGAGTCATCTGTAAGTCAAATATATCAATGTAAAAGGTTGATAAGGCGATGAATTAATAAAAGTGATTCATAAGTGATTTATTAGGTGTGCAAAATTATTTACTTTCAAAATAAAAATTTTCAGCTTTTCAGGCAGATATTCATAGTACCCAAGTAAATTTATAACTACCAATTCCCAAAAACTTATTTAGAGGCACCAGCTCAGGTTTAAATGAGGCCTAAATAGCAGTAAAACCCCATAAATCATGCCATTTTAAAACTACACACCTCAAGGTAGGAAAAATCAACTTTAAGAAGTGTGTTAACCATTTAGATGCTTCACAGGGGTTAAAACAAAATGGAGGTGTAGTTTATAAGCTGTAATTTTTTTTTAAACAATATATTAATTTTGGCCAAAAATTAAACAGTCACAAATCTCAAATGACGAAAAACAAAGTTTGATACCCAATTTCTCCCCAGTATGAGGATGCCCCATATGTGGTGGTAAACTGCTGTATGGGTACACAGCCGAGCCAGGCATTAGGCGGAAGGAGCACCATTCAGGGCAGATCTGCATTGTCAAATTTTACAGGCTATAAAATGTTTATTTTTTTTGTAATTTGGACATATGGGGGATTATTTTTTGTGGATGAGATCCACTTTTCAGGTACATCACTTACAGGGCGGGTTCAATAGTTAATAATCAGATTTTATAAACTCTTTCTTGGAGGTGGTTAAAAAAAATCATTAATTCTTGTTTATGGTTTTTAGCACTTTTCTTCCTGCACGTTCACCGTACCATAAAATAATGTGTTATCTTTATTCTATGGGTCATCAGGATTATGGCGATACCCCTTTTATATAGCTTTTTTATGGTTAACTTGTTTTGCAGAATATAGAACTCAACTTGTGAGAAATTTTCTTGTTTTTGCATCGCCATGTAACAATGGGCATAACGTTTATATTTTTTTGTTTACCAAGCTGTTTTAGAGCTTATTTTTTGCAGGACAAGCTGTACTTTTTCTTGATATCATGTTGGGGTAAATGTTACCTTTTAATCACTTTTATGCGCTTTTTATGAGCTCAGATGTGATCATGTCATAATTTTTGGGGCAATTTTTTTTTTTTACGGTGTTCACTGTACAGGTTCAGTGACAATTTTATTTTATTGTACAGGTAGTTATGGACTTTGTGCTACCCAATATGTTGTGTTTTTTGGGTGATTTTCACTTTTTATGTTTTATTTGATTATTGCATGGGACTTCAGGGGACTTTTATTCATTTTTAATAATCTTTCTAATTGCACTTTTTTTTTCATGCCCTGCATTGAGGGTTCCAATCGTTGCAGAGATGCACTATAGACGCCACGGTCACTATGATTGCGGCGTCTATAGGGTCAAACAAAGGGGATCATCATAGTGGCGATTCCAGCTGTTACTGTGGGATCCCGTCAACCGTGTACTGCCAGGATCCCGCGGTGAACGCATGGGCTCAGCTTCTGAGCCCGGGTAATCACCATGACGTAGTTCTTTGTCAAAGTGTGGGAACTATCCGAATCCTATGACGTAGAATTACGTCAGGGTGCGGGAAGGGGTTTATAGATCTGGCCCAATATTTTGATTTCAGTGTTTTTCTTTATCTGAATTTTCTGCATAAGGAAGCATGGTATGAAATTAATAAGTTACAGATCATTTAAACTATCCAGAATCCTCTACTTGCTAATATACCGAATTAAAAGCCATTTTGAACCAGATGATTACTTTATCTTCGTTTAGACTATGCTTTGCCAAATAAACAGTGAAATGACATTCCTGACTTCTTTCCCACACTAATTAAACCATTAAGTTCGTCCTTATATTACCTGGCAGAAACCATAGTGGAATAATTGCAATCAGAAATCTAAAGGTTAAATCTTATAAGAATATGATGTGGATAATTTTTAACAAATGTCAATTAACACAAATTATAATCTAGAAACACAAATAGATTTTTGGCATGTCTTGTGTTTGAAATAATACAGATGGAAGTGTTACTTGCCTCAAGAGAACAATGTGTGGAGAGTAGGTTTATGGATGAAATTTTTATGATTACATAACACAGTATGTATTGCATATTTTACTTGATCTGTTTTTTTTTACTTTTTATGAATTGAAATCCATCTTCAGTTGTTGTGGGAAAATATCTCCAGCTGATTACTGATATAGGAAGGGGCAACTGAAAGTAGCCTGGTGAAAAAAATATTTATGTAATAGTGGCCCCATGTCACAGGTGAGGTTAACTCAAGTAGATAGAGTCCACACAAGTAGAAGGCGTTAGCAAAAGCCACATTACTATTGATATAGTAAACTAAGCTAATATCCAAATAAGGAAGTTATGAAATAGGAATCTTCATATGGTTCTATCTTTAAACTTCCAAGTAGCATCTAATATTCTGTTCAATGTACTGGAATGCTGGAAAAATAATTCAAATGTGGTCAAGAAATGTAGTTGCGCCATTTTCATGCATGCTTTGACTTTATTCCTTTTACTGTGTGATCCAAATAACACATTCACTATTCTAACGGATAGTTCACTCAAGGATAAACTAAGTTTATATATGTTTTATTTTTGCTAAGTTTTTAAAACATATATAGACACCTGTAACTTTATCATACTTAGGCCCTTTCTTTTTTACGTCTGTGTTCTGTTCATACCGTATTGTTTTAATACAGGTAATATATGGCCACATTCACTTTAATGTACAATACTTTCATCCATTTGAACGGTTGTATTGCCTATCCTACTGTGTGCTATGTGTGAAAACATCATGTAATATATTTCTGTATGTATTTGCATCCCATTCACTCTGTAGAAGTCAATGGGTAGCATGGTGGCTGAGTGGGTAGCACTTCTGCCTTGCAGCGCTGGAGTCCTGAGTTCGAGTCCCACCCAGGTCAACATCTGCAAAGCGTTTGTATGTTCTCTCTGTGCTTGCATGGGTTTCCTCCGGGTCCTCTGGTTTCCTCCTACAGTTCAAAACATACTGGTAGGTTGCTTAGATTGTGAGCCCCATGGGGACAGGGACCAATTTGGCTAGCTTTCTGCAGCGCTGTGTAATCTGTGTGCGCTATATAAATAAAGAATTATTATTATTAATGGGAAAGTTTAAAAATGTGTAGTATATGGTGGTATTATGTTGTCCACCATATACTACACAAGGCATAACCTAAGAAAGCAGGACATGTGAGATCAACCTTGCAGTCAGAGTGTTTGCAACACAGTGTTTAGAAACTTGTTAGGTGATTGATAGGAGTGACATCATCATGGCTTTCATACACATGGAGTGTTTCATTGATCTTATGCAGCAGAACCCCCTGTTATGGGATAAGAGGCTGGACAAATGATACAGTATCTGGGAGGAGATCACCATCCAGTACCTGAGCAGTGGCTTCATGGAGACACAAAATAGTGATATCAACTGGGTGAGTACTTTGTACCTGTGCCAAACTTGTTTCCCCTGCTGCCACGTGCAGCATACATCTCCCCTACTGTCATGTGCAGCATCCTTGACATTGTTAAATGTCCCAAAATATTTCAGCGACCATCACAACCCAAGCTCCACCAAAACCAACACTGTCACTTAGCCAAAAACTGCTGTTCCACAGCCTGTCAGCATCTTAACCCAAACAGTGGTCATGGTGCATTTGAGACAGCGGAGGGAAGACGCACAAGAACTTTACATACAGTCCTTGGTGCTTATAAGGGGTGTTCCAGATGATCATAGTATATAAGGCTGGAAGGAGACGCAAGTCCATCAAGTCCAACCTTCAAGAATTAAATAAATGTTTTATCCCCATAACCCGTGATATTTTTCCTCTCCAGAAAGTCATCCAGGCCTCTCTTGAACATGTACATAGAGTCCGCCATAACAACCTCCTGCGGCAGAGAGTTCCATAGTCTCACTGCTCTTACAGTAAAGAACCTTTGTCTATGGTGATGGTAGAATCGCCTCTCCTCTAGGCGTAGAGGATGCCCCCTTGTCCTGGTCACAGGCCTAGGTATAAAAAGATCTTTGGAGAGATCCTTGTACTGTCCGTTCAGGTATTTGTACATTGTAATGAGGTCTCCCCTCAGTCGTCTTTTTTCTAAACTGAATAATCCCAAATTTTGTAATCTGTCAGTGTACTCTAATCCCCCCATTCCCCTAATAATCCTGGTTGCTCTCCTCTGCACCCGTTCCAGCTCTACTATATCCTTTTTATACACTGGTGCCCAAAACTGTACACAATATTCCATGTGTGGTCTGACCAGGGATTTGTATAAGGGCAAAACTATGTCTTTATCATGAGAATCTATTCCTCTCTTGATACATCCCATTATTTTATTTGCTTTAGCAGCAGCCGCCTGGCTCTGGTCACTAAAATTAAGTTTACCATCCACCAATACGCCCAAGTCCTTTTCAGCTTCAGTTTTACTAAGTAATTGACCGTTTAGAACATAATTATACTTTTTGTTTCCATGGCCCAAGTGCATAACTTTACATTTATCTACATTAAACCTCATCAACCATTTCTCTGCCCATCCCTCAAGCTTCCACAAATCCCTCTGTAATGCTAAACTATCGACCTCAGTATTTATTACTTTACACAGCTTAGTATCATCTGCAAATATTGAAACTTGACTGTGTAAACCCACTACAAGGTCATTAATAAAAATATTAAAAAGAAGTGGCCCCAATACTGACCCCTGTGGCACTCCACTGGTAACATCAACCCAATCTGAGAATGTGCCATTAATGACCACCCTCTGTTTTCTATCACTAAGCCAATTACTTACCCAGATACACAGATTTTCTCCTATTCCCAGCAGTCTCATTTTATATACCAACCTTTTATGTGGCACGGTGTCAAATGCCTTTGAGAAGTCCAGATATACAACATCCACAGCGTCCCCCAGATCCAGTCTTGAACTTACCTCCTCGTAGAAACCAATCAGATTAGTCTGACAGGACCGATCTCTCATAAACCCATGCTGACGCTGGGTTATAAGGTTGTGCACAGTGAGATACTCCAGGATAGCATCTCTAATAAACCCCTCAAATATTTTCCCCACCACAGCAGTTAGACTTACGGGTCTGTAGTTTCCAGGATCGCTATTTGATCCTATTTGATCCGCTATGATGATTGCATGAATTGCTGGGCATCCCTATTTGGACTTCCACAATGAAATTACATTACAAAAAGGGAAATGTATCCCAACATAGAGCTCCAGCCCCCTTCACCAACTCCACCAGAAGCATAAGACAACTTTTTATGTTTTTTGAGGGCAGCCAATTTCAATCAGCCCCATATTTTGATAACTTTAAAAAAATGAAGATTCTACCCACCATTTCTGGTCTTATATTACAATCTATTTATAGAATATCCAAAACATAAGTTTTTCTTTACTCTCTAACAATCATAAAACCTTCCCTAAGAGTTGAAGAAATTATGATTATGGTTATGCGTGATTTGCAGTGAGCAAAGAAAATGCAAAATCAAGGGAAGGGTTAGGAAATGTGGTTTTCTGAAGTAGAAATTTTGTATATCGATTGACCCATCAACAACTATGGACATCCACATTCACCAAATCTATTCATATTGGGGTCAAAATAAAAACACTATACATAGTTTAAATGTTAAAAGTTTTAAAAGTATAAAAACTTTAGAAAATCAATTAGGCTGTGACCTTCTTTGACTTTTTAGACTAATGTGGAAAATAAACCACAATCCAAAAAAGTTGTAAGCTTGCAACACATTTCACTTGGGCCCCACCTATTGTGACACTAACTATCCAAAATAATAAATGCCAACAAAAATCTAACCTAGGAGACCAGAGCCTTAACCTCTGCTAGTAGTATCCATTTGCGAGGGAACTGCAGCCTCTGAAGAAACAAAGTAGGATGCAAGCTGCTCATGAACAAACCATTTACGATAATAATAGTGACAGTAACAAATGCAGGAAGACAAGAAGATCCAGGCAGACATCTTGAGCCTGGAAGGGCCAGCTGGTTGTAGTGAAGAAGGTTACAAATTCTAGAAGCCCTGCAGAATGCTGCATCATCAGAGCTCCCATAGGTCCCAATATATGCAATTACAAACCTATAGTTGCTGTCAGCCAAAGCCAATAGGATTACCAAAAAGTACTGTCTGTAACTGAAGAAGTGAAACACAAATGTGTTTCCCATCCAACGCCCTGATGCAGTTGGGAAATTGAGTCCTGGAAACCATCAATCAATATCCTTAGAAATCTGTTGCTTCAAAATCTATTTTGAACTTTTTTGACAGTTATGAGTTTGAGAAAGAAATGACTAGCAATGTTGTATGAAACACTGTACAGTGTGCACAAAGATGGAAGCAGTTGGCTCTTTGTCCTTCTTCCGTCTATTATTCGACAAACACCAGATACCAAGCTGGAAAAATAAAAAGTTATCGCTCTTAGCCAAAAAGTACAAAAATGTCTTGATCAAAATATGCTGGTTACTAAGTGGTTAAGACCATAGAGAGCAGTAGATACATTTTTAAACTGAGCATTTCCTTGATGAAAAAAAATTATAATTTCTAAGTGAATTCTTTGGTTTGACCTCTTTTGTAAAATTAAAATTATTGTGCGGTTTAAAAAAAATATATTGTCAGTTTTCTTAGTAATATCTGTTACTTAAAAAAGCTGTGAAATAAAGTAACATAGATGTCATTACAGATGAAGCAAGATTTTGTTCGGCTTCCAAACAGATCTCATTGAAGCTTGATAGTCCTCAATGACTTCTGAAAGCAGCATACAAATATTTGGAGGGGCAAGAAAAGTGCAAACTGCTACTACTCTTGTCATCAAATATACTGGAACCACTGACAGATGTGTAAAAACAGTAGTCTGAACAGAGCCTGAGATCGTATCTGCACATGGGTTGGGTGATATCGGCCAGGTCAAAATACTTACAGGGAGTGTCTAAAGGTGGTAAGTACTTACCCAGCCTGTATACTTAAAAAAAAAAATAAGTACATCAAGTTCAACTAATGAGTGGAACATTATGCTCATATCCTTAAATTTCCCTTATCATATATAATAATAGGTAAGAAAAAATAAGTATCCCTAGCTATAATGTCAGAAATAGCTATCCCTATGACTACAACAGTAAACATCACATGTTGTGGATGGCAGGGCATCTACCAATTGTGCAGCCACTCCTTATAGTTCTAGCCAAGCAGAGAACACTACAAGCGCCGTATGACATTTATTTAGTTGGCCTCACAAACATTATTGCTAACGCTTCAGTTTTGGCAACACCAGGGAAGAATATCCAATAAAATTTCTCTAGAAAATGTGCCTATTTTCAGTGGAAGAATACACCCACCAGGGGACATTATCCCAGGGCTTGTAAAGTGGAGCTGAATCATTTCATGACATCCTAATGTCTCTAGCAGTAGAAATGTGTGCAGTATACCAGAGGCTATCTATACACTATGTACTCAACTTAAATGGTCACAGAATTTTCAGCAAACTTTGCATAATACAGTAGGAGAAGTGACCACAAGAAACTGTAAAATATATCATATCAACTCGCTTCCTTTTTTCTATATATATATATATATATATATATATATATATATATATATATATATATCATCTTCCTTCTCAATCTTATTTTTACTATAAAACTGCTGAATTCCGTCTTTCGTGCAGAATGGAAAAACCATTAAACACTGACTTTTTTTGGTAACTTTTTTAGCAACCACATTTTTCAAATATTGTTGATGAGATTTAACAAGGTTGTCTGGGAAATTAAAAACATGGCTTCTTTCTTTTATAAGTAGCTCCATACTTGATCATGGGTAACTTTGATACATTCATTTTGTGGATTTGCCTTTAATCCGTGAATATACATTTACATGTACATATAAAGGGATATTACTATGTGCTGGAGCTTTAATAGAAAAAGAATTTTATTTTAAACTGCTTTTCGAAATGCTGGTGGTATGTTTTTGGTTTTCCCATCTTTAAACAATTGCTTTAACTCATCTAATAAAAGAAGGCCTTATACCTGTGTAACACTATGTGGGTAACCCCTGTAGAGAATTTAAGTATAGATGGAACAGAAAGAACATGTAGGTGATATAGGCCCGATTTCATTGCTGGCTGCAATAACCGGCCCAAATGCTGAATGATAAAACTCACTCATGTGAAACCAGATTAAGAAACAAACATGATAACCACCAGGCATAGCATATAAATGAAAGCCCAATGCATTTTTTCACCAATTTGACTGTATTTGAAATTTTTCTCCTTCTTCCTAGTACATGTCATAAAATATTAAATAATGTCACAGCGAAGTGTAATTTGTCACGCAGAAAACAAGCCCTCATACAGCTTTTTACATAGAAAAGTGCTCTAGATTTTTGAATGTGGAAGTGAAAAATGAAATGCAAGATTATAAACAGGGTGAAGAGATCCCACTTCTTAAGAAAATCCTCTGAATGTACAGACTGTGCACAGGAAATGGAGGGCTAAACAAACAACGTTTTATATTCTTTGTTAACCTTTATTAATTATAATCAGTTTATTGTCTTCAGAGACGGAAAAACCATTGTTACACACTACTCCTTAAAAACAGTACATACAATAACTAACATTAAAGCACATAATCGGATATAGCACAGTAAGCATAGAAACAAGCACAATCAAGTTATCACAATAAATATCCTGGCCCTTAATAACAATTTAAAAAACAATTTTAATCAAACATTAATATATGCCGAGCATTGCTTCCCACAACTCCTACTCTCACTATAAAGCCTAATTGCTGTATGAATAAACTTTTCTTTAATCTCTCCACTTGCAGATCCAGTGATTGTAAGTCAGCCTCTCAAGGCACATTTTGTCCCTTCCCAGAATAAAATGGGTTTATTTCTATAGCTTTCCGCATCATTACAGTATTTGCTATGGCATTTTTTTCTTATTATTCCTATTTCCAAACTAATGGGAAAATGATCAGATAGCATTGCTTCATGAATTCTTACTTTTTTCATGTATACCAAAACAAGGGGACGTGTTATAGGTACTGATACTGTAAACAATATAGGTAACAATTAAGCATCTTTATTTATAATTAAATAAGCCAAAACATGTGTATGCCAAACAAGTTAAAAACATTTAAAAAGCACTATCCAGTGCTGGGTCTCAATATAGCAGCAACATATATATTTGTGCAAGAATAGGCACTTGTTGCTATAAGCCACCATACAATAATGTGCAAAGATAAGCAAATGGTTGCTGTACTCCCAACTACCCTAATACCTAACAGAGATAACTACTGCCTTACAATCTGGAATGAAAATGCAATACCACAAGGCAAATGTCATGCAAAGCGATAACGGAATACATGTGTAAAGCATAGAAAATGAAAAAATATCACCAGGTATAGGGAAGAAGGGGGCTGGCTCCCCACGTGTTCCGCCACCGAGCCGGGTGGCTTCCTCAGGGGTATGTCCGACATCTGACATAATAGTACTGCAGGGCGGGAGGTGCATTCCCACATTTTGCAGTACTTTTACATCATGCTTCTGGCACCGGCTCCTAAACACGATTACCGGGGTGAAGGGGTGTCCGATCCTCCACTGGCAGCCCCGGGGTCCTGCGCAGCATGCTCAGTGTGTTACATAATACCGTGTAATAAATCTGTATTACACTGTATTAGGTGAAGAAGAAAAAAAAAAATTAATTTCAAAATTGCATCCGATTTAGTTTTATCCCCTGTAAAACAATTAAAGGGTTAACAAACTTCATGAAAGTTGTTTTACATACGTTAAAGGGTGTAGTTTCTATAATGGGGTAATTTATGGGGTTTTACTTTTATTTAGGCCTCTTAAAGTGACTTGAAATCTGAGCAGATCCCTCAATAGCAGGATTTTGTGTTTTTTATGTGAGAAAAAAAATGTGAGAAATCGCACCTAAAGTTCAAAGTCCCATAACATCTAACAAAGATGAGAGAATGCATAAAAAACCATGGAGGCATAAAGCAGACATTTGTTAGTTATCAAGTTTTTTTGCTGTTATGACTATGTATGGAGAATGTAGAACATTTTCAGTTTCAAAAATTTAGACTTTCACCAAGCTTTCTCCAGAAATTTATAAAATGTGGGCCGTGTCAAGAAAATTGCCAACAGCGTTAATGGGTTATTTGGAAACAAACCCCTTTTACCCACTAATATTTACTTACATTGGAAAAAGGTTTGCTTTTGTTTGATACTGACACTGAGTAGTGAAATATTTTTTTCTCCAATTCTTTTCTTTCCTTGCTTGTATATGGATGTGGATTTTAGCCTTTCCTTGAGCCCTTATCTTGATTGCAGAACCTATCTTGTACAATACCCGGAGACTGCCAGTACTTTATGATTTAATCAAAATATTAACAACTTTTTTTTATAATGTGTGACTGCGCACCACAAGTCGATATGCCATGTGTTAAACTATTAGTCTTAATAAATTGCTGTGAGGCAAAATTGTCTGTGGTAACTTAATATATGAACAGATACATTTTCTCAATGGCACTTATAATACGTTAGTTTGTTAGCGTCCATGTGCAGATATTACAGTAGTTAGAGTTAATTCAATAAAAAAGTTACCTGCTTAGCGATTCTTCAAAGTGTTTCATAGATCCAGCAAGATATAATAAAACTGTAGCAACTATTCTTTACAGTGAAACTGCGAATGGCTCATTAAATCAGTTATTGTTCTACAGAGCTGCTGTCGAACGCTAAGATATTTTTTTCAACCAAAACGTCTGGCTTTCATCCCACCGAAATTCACATCAACCCGTCAAATGGGTCCTCTAGCCATCCACAGCATACAGATCCCAACGGTGTAGCACAAGATGGTCTGTGTGGTCCCAACAGTGAACACTGAATCAGCCACCATGCAGGAGGCGTCAACGAAACAGCGCGTCAGGTTCAGAGGGGAAGTACAAGGCCAAAACCGCGTACAGACACACCACGCAGAATACCAGCATGAAAACACAGATCCCAAGCACGTGGCTGTCTCTTCTCACAGCCCCTCAAAAATATACTACCTTTGAACAATGAAAACCTTTTGGGAAAGAAAGCATTTTGCTTCGTCTGCTTTCGAGTGCCATAACATTTGAATTATTTGTCAGTTTAGCTGTGTGAGGGCTTGTTTTTTTACATCATGACATGTAGTTTTTAGCTGTACAAGTTTGGGTTTCAAAAAACTTTTTTATCACTTTCAATATAATTTATTGTATGATGATGTACAGATGGTTAAAAAATGTAAATTAGGACATTGTTTTTCCTTTATTTTTTCAATGTTTTGCTGTACTTACTAAATACTATTATAGTTCTTAATCCAGTAAAATGTGAAGGTTTTTATTTATTTTTAAGGGTTGTTTTTTTGTTCAGATGTTGGCAATTTTTTTCCTTCCTTTTTATTTAACCCCATCCAGGCAGTGTACTTTTTTGTTTCTGCGTTACCAATTTTTGTCCCCCTACATTTAAATACATAATCTTTTTTAAGATTCATAATTTTTTACACAAATCTAATCTATCTTTTTTATACTACTTTATATGAATGTGTGTAAGGTGTAATTTAAGACAAGATTGTTATCATTTTGGGGACTGTATGACTTTTGAACACATCTAATTATATTTTTTGTGTTGTGAAGTGGGAAAAATTTGTATTTGTTTGTTTATGTTTTTGGGGCCAAATTACCATGGGGGCGACAATCCATCCTGGCATTGTGATGGACAGTTTTGTCACATGCTGTTAAGGGGTTAAAGATTTTAGTGGGTTTTACACAACATTGAGTCCTTTGATAACTTGTATAACATACTGTCTGTCTGACAAAGGCATGGCCGAGTAGAAATTTGCATTGGGTCCTTCAATTGCCATAAAATCCTGATATAGTGGGCATTATAAGAATGAATAAATTAAAAATGAGAAATAATAGGAATGCTAGTGCTGCAATTATTTGCTAAGATATGCCAATGCACCCAAACTTTGATGCAGTTTTTTGTGTAAACTAAGCTTACTAATAGTAGATGCAAAGTAGTACAACAGATTTCTCAGCCTCAGACAATTGGATAAGTCTGGTATAGAACAAGACTGACTGACTGGTTTAACCTTGCTAGCTTTACAAGCCGTGATTTAGTCGGAATTCGGCGGTTTTGCAGGGAGGGGGTGATGGCGTTCGGATGCAGGCTTTGGCACAATTCTATGCCGGGTCAGACCTGGCATAGAAGAGCCCTGGTGGCGTAGTACATTGTTATACTGTGCTGCTGACTGTTGGGATATATCAGTTGTTGCATGCACATGACCAGAAGCATCTGCACTTCTGTTTGCATTTGACCTCATCTGAATTTATATTAGCTTCATTTACATTAAATTCAAGTTTTAACCAAACTACAGGAGCACAGCTCCTAATAAACTTATAGCTATATACCCCATAGAAATGCAGCATCAGGCCTAATTGTCAAATACTGTGAAGATTCTAACCTACACAAAGAAGGATAGTAACGCTGTAATCACTGTAAACATACAGTAGATATGACCTATCTGCTTCAAGAAGGTTTTTCAAAATATAATAAGCTATGCAGGTAGCACTTTAAACTTTCCAAAATGATCAAATATTAATATTCTCATAATACTCACCTTAGAATTCTCTTTGTCATTGCTGAGGTCTGATTAACCATTTTCGAGAAGCCTTAAAGGGGTATTCCGTGAATATGAACGTCTGACACAAAAACCCATGATGATATAAATAAATGAATACAACAATACTCAATGTCATTAGTCACAAAATGGAGCTTAAATAGTTTGATTTTATGATTTACAAAATTTATGGCCTCTCTAAAGTAGGTGGAGTTATCACCAAGATGGCCGCCACTGGAAAATACAAGCTCCATGATCCTTTCGTTCTCAGTAACTCCTCCTCCCTCTTATGCTCTGCTGACAGTGATGATATAACAGGCTTTCTTGCTGTTACTATAGTAATGATGTGTAACTGCCATCACCACAACACTGACCATACTGGATGCACTTCAACCAACACGCAACAGCCAAACTTAGTGGTGATCACATGACCTGCCCAGGCAGGTGCAGGACATGTGATGTGGACATGTGACCAGCGGCCATCTTCTGTTCTGCGACGGACCGTGCGGAGGAAATTAACGGACTGATTAAAGGGCCAGTAACATTTTAATTCTTCATTACAGTGTATGTCATCAGCATTTTCTGCTAAGGGGAGCAAAATTTTAAATAACAACTAATTACACATTAGCTTATATTTTGAGTATCCGTTTGCATATGAATTATGCTGATTCCTGGAATACCCCTTTAATCTTTACTACAAAGTACTTCATATATTTAGTTATCTGCCATCCACTAGACCTCTTTTTTATTACAACAAACAGTATAATTGTAAACTAAAATCATATTGTTGGAAGTAAATAAGGATTTGTAAGGATTTACAGTCACGACATAGAGCATCATGTGATAACTTCATAAACCTGTCACATCTTACAAGTCACACGGTGCTTGGAACTTCTTAAAACTGTTTTCCATATAATGGCATTAGCAAACTACCTTCACGTTCTCTTGGTTTGCAAACACTTTTATTCACATTCTTAAGTTACACTCTTGCAAATAAAAAAATTAAAATTACTTTTCAGTCTGATCTATTAACAAGATTTTAATATGAAAGGATATCGAGAATCCAAGCTGGTGGCTTCTTGTGCCAGCAAGGCTCTGTTTCATTGCTATATCTTGGCAGAACACTTATAAGTAGTAGAAATTATTTACCAAAGAAAGTCTGTGTAGTCTGTAGAGCTCCCAGAAAAGGAAGTATTCTGCGTTAGCAAGACAAGGTGTCTTGGCACCACTGGAGATGACTTTACATTGTGTCCATTTCTCTAGGCCTTTTTATTTTATAATGAAGTAGTCACTTGCGATGATGTTTCCTCTTTATAATTATGGCTTACTTGACACATTAGATCAAAGTCAGAGGATTTACTCGTACATTTATAAAAAAGCTCTATATATAGAGCTCGTACATTTATAAAAAAGGAAAATATGGTACACTTATGATACACAGTAGGCAACAGTATTGAGACAGCCACTCACTACCCTTAGATCCTACTCTAAATCAACATGCAGTTATATGAAGTCAGTCCCAATTGTAGCATCTAAATATCAGGATTTGGAATATGTCCATGGGAATTTTTGCCCATTCATACAGAACAGCATTTGTGATGTCAAATACTGATTTTGGTTAGGAGGGCCAGGCTTATCTCAGTGGTGTTCAATGTGGTTCAATTTCAAGTTTTTCACTAAAAATAAGTCTTGGTATGCTAAAGCACAATAATAATAATAATCTTAACTGTTATAGCGCCATCATATTCTGTAGCGCTTTAACCCCTTAACGCTGAAGCCACTTTTCACCTTTTCACCATTTTTTCAAATCTGCCCTGTGTCACTATAAATGGTTATAACTTCGAAACGCTTTAACATATCCAAGTGATTTTAAAATTGTTTTCTCGTGACACATCGTACTTCAGGTTAGTTGAAAAATTTTGGTGGTATGTTTTGCTTTTATTTATGAGAAAATCAGATATTTGGTGAAAATTTGGAAAAATTCTTGATTTTCGAACTTCAAAATGTTCTACTTTTTCCATACATAGTCATAACCGCAAAAAAAACGTAATAACTAACATTCACTAAATGTCTAATTTATGTGGACATGGTTTTTTATGCATACTGTTATTTTTGTAGGATGTTATGGGCCTTTGAACGTTAGGTGCGATTTTTCACATTTTCATAAAAAACGCAAAATCCTGCTATTGAGGGACCTGCTCAGGTTTCAAATCACTTTGAGAGACCTAAATAAAAGTAAAACCCCATGAATTACAACATTATAGAAACTACACCCCTCAACGTACGTGAAACAACTTTTATGAAGTTTGTTAACTTTAATTGTTTTACAGGGGTTAAAACAAAATCGGATGCAATTTTGAAAGTAAATTTTTTTTGGCTAAATTAATGTTTTTCAAAAAATGTACAAATTCTCAGTGGATAAAATACCAAAACGCTCCACAAAATTTGATACCCAATCTCTTCCGTGTAAAATAATACCCCACAAGTGGTGGTAACCTGCTGTATGAGCACACGCCAGGGCATCGAAGGGAAGCTGCGCCATTCAGAGCAGATTATGCATTGTCAATTTTTATTGGCTATACAATCTTTATTTTTTTGGCAATTTGGACATATAAGGGCTTATTTTCTGCGACATGAGATGCACTTTACAAATACTTCATTTTAGTGGGTCATTAGCTTATTGATGAGATTTTATTAACTCTTGAATGTATGGGTGAAAAGAAAATTGTCAATTTTGGTTTACTTTCTTTTCGTATTTTTTGGGGGTCGTACACCGTACACTAAAAATATTATATTATCTTCATTCGATAGGTCACAACGATTACGGTGATACCTCATTTATATAGTTTTTCATTTATTTTTACAATTTTACTGGCTAAAAACTAATATAGAGAATCTCATTAGTTTTTGCATCGCCATCTTTTCGGAGACGTAACTTTAATATTTTTTGGTTGACAGAGCTAGTTTAGGGCTTATTTTTTACATGTTGAGTTGTTCTTTTCAGTGGTACCATTTTTGCGCACATAACTTTTTTTGATCACTTTTTAGAACATTTTTTTGTAGAGATTTTATGAAAAATGTACATTTTTGGCGTGTTTTTCGGGTTTTGTTTTTACGGCGTTCACCGAGCGGGTCCAATAAAGTTTCTGAGTTATTGTACGGATTGTTACGGTCGCGGCGATACTAAATATGTGGGGTTTTTGGTGATTTTGTGTTTTTTTTTCACTTTATTGCATGTGTACAGGGAATATTTGTGTTTAGGGGACTCTAACTTTATTTAATTAATTATTTTTATTAAAAAAATATTTTATGTAATGCTGCGCATGCTCAGTGTGTTACAGCCGGGTCCTGTCAGAAGGCAGGACCCGGCAGCCGGAGGAGGATCGCGCAGCCCCGGGCACCGGCAGTCCCGGGGCTGCGATCGGAGCAGCGGACCCCCCGGTAATCGCTGCGGGGGGGTCCGATTCTTCTGAAATGCCCCTTGCACGCCGCGGTCAGCGCAACCACGGCTTGTCAGGGGTTAACACCCGCGATCGGAGAAATCTCCGATCGCGGGTGTTAGAGGCAGGTGTCAGCTATAATATATAGCCGACACCTGCAGCTTCTGGCGCCGGCTCTGTTCAGGAGCCGGTGCCAGAAGCATGACGTAATAGTACTGCATTTTACGGGAACGCACCTCCCGCGATGCAGTACTATTACGTCAAATGTCGGGAAGGGGTTAAAATTTCTAGGGGACATATGCAAATAATACAAAACATCATAGTGTGCAAACAGTCAAGTGGAACATTAGAAGTGAGGACCCTGCTCTCAAGAGCTTACAGTTTATGAGAATGAGGGGGTAATACAAGGGGTATAAGAGCTTATATAATATCCCAGACATTCTTTATAAGGAAACAGAATAAACATAATTTATTAAATAAAAATGCTGCTGCTTGAACAAGCCATCAGTTGCCTTCTTATATAGAGAGTCCAAGGTCAATGGGACTCCAGAGAAGCCTAGAGCTTGGTGTCTGGTGTACACATGACATGTACACAGGATTGATTAGTAAAAAGAAAGTTGACATTTCATGAAGTTAGCAAGTGTGAAAGGCTTGCCTAAAGAGATGGGTTTTAAGAGCATGTTTCAAAGTTTGGAGGATGGGTATTAGTTGGATAAACCGAAGTAGGGCATTCCAAATAAGCATTAAGATTTCCCTTCAGTTAAACTAAGACACTTGGGCAAATATTTGAAGAGCACCTGTGCATTGTTTTCCCTTATTTTTTGTGCTACAAGTAATTCTATTTGGTATCTCTCATGAACCCACATTTGCCTCATACCTTGAGAGATCATCTTGTTTATAAATTATTATATTATTAAGTAATAAACCCCAAAGCAAAATCAAAGAGGAAACTGCCATGATGAATAGATAATAAAAGCCATATGCTTTATTAAAGTTATATATAAAATTGAAGACTACAATCCAAAACATTTATATGAGGCCTAGATCTTATTAAAAGGCTTGAAGTTGAGATTTTCTTTACATAATAATACCATATCTATGTGTTTTGGTTAGATGATATTAAGTATCAGTCTCCTCACCTAAAGAATAATAAATTCAATATCTTCTGGTACATATGCAGCTATCTTAATAATTGATATCCATGAATTTTAAGCTAGAAGGTAAAATACTTTATAGTGTCTCTTTTGGTGACCTCCTGTTCGTGTCATAGTCTTATCTGATGAGTCTCATCTAATTCTTTCAATGCATCCGTCATTGTGTGATACAATTTTCCAACATTTTGCTTGCCTTCACTAACCATAAATACAAATTGGACTGAAGAGATTAACCATGTCCTTGACCTTGAACTCATGTGAACTAGAGTTAGGTTATATAATATGTTTCACAGAACATTCAAAGCATTCCAGTTACAGCTTTGAAGGACAGTAACTTTCTGTTGTAAACAAAAGAATTAGAGATGGGCAAATCGATTCGAACAAAGTGAAATTCGATATCAATTTCACAGAAAATTCGATTTGTCACGAATCCGAAGTTTACGCTGATTCGTGGGAACAAAGTTTCCCCCCCCTTCTTTCTTAGCTAAATGGGCACGAGCACAACCTGTTACATGGGACAGAGAACTCTCGGAATGAGAAAGGAACACCCTCAATAACATCTGCAGACCTGTAAGCCAATCAGCGACCGGCAGGCTTATGTGATGTCACACAGCCCTATAAAAACTGTCAGCCATTTGCAATCTCGGAAATTTCACACTGCATGTGCTGTCTGTAGCGTCTAGCTGCTTTTAATGTACTGTGCTGTAGCGATTTCTGCTCCAATCCTAGGGTGTCCGTTGTCCATTGTGGGGTATCTGTATAACGCAAATTCCCATACTTTTTTGTTGCTAAAGTTGAGAGCCAGAAATACATGTCAAATCCACGAAGTGTATAGAGTGATTCTCGCTCAAATTACAAGGTGTCCATTGTTGGGTATCTGTATAACGCAAATTCTCATACTTTTTTATTGCTAAAGTTGAGAGCAAAAAATATGTGTCAAATCCACGTAGTTGATTAACCACTATGGCAGACAGAAAGGTGGCAGGTGGTGCAGGCAGAGGTCCCAGCACAGTAAGGGGACATCGCAGCCAGGGTGACTCTTTGAGGCCAGAACTGCCATTGTCATCTAGCGGCAGTGTGTTGATCAAAAACCCAAAGGTTGTTCATTGGGTGACTAGGTCACCCAATTCCTCAAATATAACATCTGACAACCCCAGCTAAGAGTCAGTGGGTTCGCCAGATACAACAATTAGTTGGCATGGCCCAGGAGCAGGTCAGTGGCCCTCACCTGTCCTCAACCAGCTTCTGTCCTGTTCATTTCCCTCAGCCAAAGAGCTACTAGGTGGGCTGGACTCAGCTCCACTATACAGCGAGGACAAAGTGTTTGAGGACAGTCAGCAGCTGCTTGGCAGTGAAGAGGTGGGGCAGAAATCTGCTGCTTCGTGCAGTAGGCAGGCTGTGCATACTGACACCGTTGAGGACAATAGCAGTGACAGGGAAACGCAAATTGACAATGATGTAGCCGATCGCTCTTGGGAGCTGGGTGTAGCAAGGGATTCATCATCATCGGGCAAAGAGAGTGTCAGGCAGCGGAGCACGCAGCAAGTCGCTACTGTGGCCGTGAGTCAGCAGGGTGGCAGCAGTGTGAGGACGGGAGCGAAACGGATGCGGGGTACAAACCCTGCTTCGGAGGTCCAAGAAAGTGAAGAGTGGCCACGGAAAGCTAACATTGGCACCACGACCCTGCATCAACACATGCAGCGTCACCATCCAACGGCCTGGGAGAAACGTGGAACAGATGTGGAGGTCGTTCCTGCCGCCAGAGCAACAGCAGCAGCACCTAGTGGCACACATGCCATTTCAGCCAGTCAAGACTCCAGCACCTCTGCTGAAGGGAGCTGTTTGTCTTTGACATCATCTCCTGGTCCAGATTCTCCTGTTCCTCGCTATGCTTGGTGCCAGCAGTCGTTGGGGAGGCGATTACAAAGAGATAACTGTATGCGTCCAGCCATCCTAAGGTGCAGAAGCAGACTGTGCTCTTGTCCAAGTTGTTGGTACTGCAGTCCCTCCCTTTCCAAGTCATGGACTCTGAATCCTTCAGAGAACTAATGGCTTATGCTGAACCTTTTTTCCAAAAAAGTAGTGCCAGCCCTTCACAAATATGTAATACAGAAGGTGGGCCAGTCCTTGAGCTTATCGGTTTCTTCCAAGGTGCATGGCAACGCGGACGTGGGGAGCTGGAACAACGGTCAGGGCCAGTACATGTCCTTTATGGCCCACTGGGTGAATGTGCTTCCCACCCAGCCACACCAACATGTGTATATACTGTATGTGTGTGTATATATGCTGTATGTATATACAGGTGATATTTATCAGGGCTTCTGCATCATGACAATTTTAGTTTTATACTACATGGTGGTATGCTGTATGCATTTTATACTACATGGTGGTGCGGTGTATGCATTTTATACTGCATGGCAGCATGCTGTTTGCATTTTACATTACATAGCATACTACATGGCGGTATGCTGTATGCATTTTATACTACATCGCGGCACGCTGTATCTGTTTTCTACACTGTATCTGATATATTACATATATGGGGGGGTATCTCTCTATGGCTCGCCTCGGGCAGCAGAAAGGCTTGGTTCACCCCTGGTGAACCCCAACCTACATAGTACAGAATAAAGGTCATTAAGCCTCCCCATTATCTAATCCATGACCACTTGGCATTTTATCGGTTAAAAATTGAATAGAAAAACAAAAATGTAACCGCTATGTTCTCTTTTTATCAGTTATTTATAGATTAAAGGGTACCTGGCTGTAGGTTCAGGGCCCAAAAGAACAGCATGCCTGCACCACACCTCACCACACATGCACGTCACATATTGAAACCAAGCTCAGGAGTCCTTGCTTCACTGTGCATGCTCTGAACATTGGGCGTAATCAAGTCAATGGACACCTGTTGCTTTTCCTGTCTAAAATCTCAAAAATGCACAGTTTAAGTTTTGGAACCCTAAAACCAAGCTGCATGAAGGCATGCTGATGGTTCAGGGGTCACAAAGTTACTAACAGGTTTCCTTTAAGTGTTCCTTTAATAAATTCAGAGTGATCTTACTTTTCCACACTGCAGTTCTCATAAAATAGATAAACAGCAGTGATGGAGTACCATTAAAGCAGTAATAACATCCACAGAAACTTTCACGTACTCACAGATGGCCATAGGTAAGATATTGTCCTATACAGGGTGGATGGTACTTTTCCCACAGGCAGTCTAGCAGGGGCATAACAACAGCGGTAGAACAATAGCAGCTGCTATGTGGCCCACGGTGTCAGGGGGTTCCGGCATCCGACCTGACACACCAAAGAATGGAGGATGTGGACCATCAATCAATCCCAACACAGTAGCAACCTTAGCTACCGTTCACACTGCACATCGTACAGCATAATATGTATATCACAGTGCACATCAAAGGACAGCTCAGATGAGAAATGTTGGGGAAAAGAGAGGGGAGAGCAGAACAACATGGCAAGGTATCTTTCACCTCCAATTTCTGCCATGTACTTCCCCCATGTAGTCAGCAGCTACTGGGACAGATCTGTGTAAGTGTAAAAAAATTTATTTATCAGTGCATAAATGTATATACCCCTGGAGTCGAGTTATATTTTCATCTAGTTGGTATAGTCTACTCCAGAAAACTACAGTAAAATTTTATTGCATTTGCACAAATCAACCCCCTTTTCTGTGACCATGCTTCTTTAGTCTTAATAGTGTCCATTAAGTTAGTCCAGCTTATTTAACATTAGATAAAAAGGTAACAAAAATATAAAAATATGATTTAAGAACAAGCTACGCGTTTCAAGTCTGGTCTGGACTCAGAGCTTCTTTGTCTTTTTTTCTTTTAGTGTCCATTAAGGCATTATATAAAGTTTTTTAACACAAGTTATGACATAATTTTGTTGCAAACTCTAGACTAATCTGTTTGGAATGTATACCTTCCTCATGAGTTCTTGTGAGATTCTTAAAAATACCATAGTCTTAGAAGATGGGATTTATTTAATAAATAGTCACTATGTAGTCACTACTCTTTTCAATAAATTCAGCACTTCCTTGTTTCACACGAACATAACAAAGTGATTTTAGTTGTTATGTGAAATCAGATCAATTCATCTTGTTCAAAGGTATTGATATTATTTATAGTGCACTATTTAAAGGGAACCTGTCATCAGGAGCCATTTTTCTGGCTCCCCCATGTCCTCATAGAGAATAGTGTACACATTGCTAAAGAATTTTTATATTAAAACTGTCTTTTTCCAAAAGAAAAGATAAGTTAGATCAAAATTTACCTTTATGTATGCAGAACTGTGTTCCTAGTCCCATGGGAGTGACAAGTGTGGATTGGGGCAGAGATATACGACGTCCTGAAGGGGGAAGGGATGAGGGGGAGGAGATATGAAAGACATGGGAGGGGTTTTTTTTCAGTTTGAAATAGATGCATGACGGAGTGATTTCCCAGGGTTGGTGGGGAATCCACTTCTCACTGGTCACTCCGATGGGACTCAAACAGAGTAAGACAAGAACAAGTGCAAATACAAAAAACAAACACTTTAGTGAATTGGAACAAGTTGAAGTAGGACGCTGCACGTAATCTATATGGGAGAAAAGATGGAGACACGAAGTAAAGGAGCACAGAAGGGCAGTTATTGTGTGTTGTAGGCAATCTGAAACGGATGGGTTTTTCGGGTTAGGTCAGCTGATTAGTCAGAGATATATGGACATGACATATAGAGATTCTTGCCACCCACAAGTACTTCAGGATTTGAGAGCTAGTGATCCATTTAGTGATATTTTTTGACTTTTCAAATGAACCTAATGCTTAGTAATATGACTGGTGAGTGTAGCTTTCATGGCTCTTGCTATAATAGAAGTGTATGTTTTCCGCAATCATTCTTTGGGTATATTAGAAATGAAAGATTATGTTATGAAACCACATTTTTTTGTTAATAACATCTTTATCAAATGTTCTGTGGAAATAACCTTGGAAGTGGTTCATTCAGACGCAGTGATTTAAATTACCCATGTTTAAATTGGCTCATTCTTTTTCCCAACCAGTTCATCGATCTTCTACCCAGAGGCATTTCCCATAACCTCCTGTTTCCTTTTGTATCATTTCTTCCAGAGCAGGTTTGAATTTACTTTAATTTATGTTTCAGTATCAGACTATCAGACCACACCTAATGAATCTGAAACATGGCTTCACATTTTCTGGCTTTTTAAAATAGATGTTAGATTTAAATCATCATTGTTTCAACTTTATGTAAAAAAAAAAAAGAAATTACAAGTCATCAATGTCACTTATCTTTTACTAACATTTTGCTTCTTTATATTGAACAGCAGATTTACTAATCTAATCTTATATTTAGATAATGTATGCATAGACTAGGGAGTCTAAAAGTGCACCAGATTAGCAGTATGATGGATCATACAGATTATGCATCTTTGACATTCTTTTCTTACTTTACAATGTTTAATAGCTCACTTTGAAAATTTTCCTCAAAAAAAGTCTCTTTCTAGATGTGTAAAAATTATCTAAAAACCACACTAATTGTAATTTAACATATATGTGTGTTTTTGTGACGCACATCTGATTATGTTGATTCAAACTGAAAGGTAAGGAAAGACTTACCTGTATATTTTCAAAATCTGAGACTAGAAGAGGCTTTTAATGCTATTACAGGCAGTCCCCGGGTTACATACAGGATAGGTTCTGTAGGTTTGTTCTTAAGTTGAGATTGTATGTAAGTCGGAACTGTATATTTTATCATTGTAATCCCAGCCAGAATTTTTTTGGTCTCTGTGACAATTGGATTTTAAAAATGTTGGGTTTTCATAAGAGCCAGGATTAACAATAAAGCTTCATTACAGACAAATTTAATAACTGTTACAGATAATTATTATAGCCTAGGGCTAAAGTACAGTGAATTACCAACACCCAGGGGTCCATTTCTAACTATGGGTCGTCTGTAAGTCGAGTGCTCTTTAGTAGGGACCTCCTGTATAATCAACAATAATTAAACGTTTTTAACATCAGCGTAAAGTACTTCCTGTTCCACTTCCTTTGGCTATTACCATCTTCCAATTTTGGGTTTCCCTTCTCTATCACATCTTTCTGCAGAATTCCATCTTGCTAGCAATGTGGAAAGAAGTCATTTAGATGTGACATTACTTACAAGGGCATCAAAAGTCTGATCTTACAGTACATACCTAATAAACTGATGAGTGATGTCATGATACAAAGATAATAAACACAGTGATGATACAATCCAGGAATCATACCAACATTCACATCAGGTCTCACACCACAGGAATAATGTTCACCATGAATAGCTCAGGAATTATGCAAAGAATCATGCTGCAGTAAAGCAATAATTGATGCACACAGCTCCATAGTAAATCTGTATTACTTAAAATGAGAGTTGAGATGTAGCACCTTAATATAAAAAGTAGCTACTATGCCATCTACCCTGGTACTAATGGCCATGATTATAGAAGCTCAACACAAGCTGTAGGAAAAAGGAAAAGATAACAGTAGTTAAAGGTGTTGTCCACTTTCAGCAAATAATTGATATGGTTTGTGTAAGGAAAAGTTATGTAATTTTCCAATATACTTTCTGTATCAATTCCACGCCGTTTTTTAGATCTCTGCTTGCTTTCCTGCTATAGGGAGCTTCTATGTTTACTTGCAGGAATAGAAATCTGTCCATGGTCACAGAGGGCTTGTTATATCACACGGCTCTGATTACTCTCTGTCCGGACGTCAGCGGGCGCAGGTCCCGAGTCTGCAGCGACGTCTTTAAACGTCCAAAGACATCGCTGCAGACTCGGGACCTGCTCCCACTGACGCCTAAAGTCAGAAGCGAGTTAAGAAAGTCTTGTGACTCTATTTCCATGTGCAACAATCTATGGTATATTTCACTATCCTGAAATTTATGAACAAAAAAGCAACAGTCATTTCAAATCTTCTCCAACATCCTTATATCGCTCCAAACTCTGAATTTCATGCCGAATTTTTTGTGCTTAGCAATAGTACTTTCCTTCAATGAGCACTTCATGTCTGGGTAGCTGCTTGTAGTGCATGTACAACACAGCTTCTCGTAGTATCTAAAAGATCTACTAATACTAATATACAACGTGGTGGGATCTGTAGCAATGACTGCTGCTAGGTCTTATTTTCAGGGGAGGCCTTATATTGTAGTTTGGAAAAAATTGCATTAGGTCTTATTTTTTGGGTGTGTCTTATTTTCGGGGAAACCGTAATTATTCAGCAATAGTTATGCTGCTTGTTGACAGTGTGCAGGTGGAATTTTTGAACTTTACACAACATATAGTGAATGAAGATGAATTATGCACATGCCATTTATTACAAATACTAGTGAAGATCCAGTAAAACAAGAATTTTACATTACACCCCATTATTTTATCTTAAAGTCCTCTCTTTAATTCTCATTAAGGTCCCAGGAAACAATACTGAGAATTTGACTTTTATTGTCTATTTGTTAGCCCTGTAGCAGAGCTTTTTGCTTCATGAGACAAGTGCACGCAGAGCACTTGGCAGCCGCTGTTACATACCTCTCACTAAATGAACAAGCATCTACAGTAACTATATCATGTTTCTGGTTAACATTATTGTAATGTCAGAAGCATTAGCAATCTCAGAAAATGTTTATTCAGCTTTATGTGAGCAATCATGTGTAAAGCTCCAGGGAAGATGTGCATTTGGTGCTGTATTCCTCCTTTGATGTCTTTCTTGGATGATGTGAGTTGCACTCAACTTATCTCTTATTCTAAAAAATGACCTTCTTGTGTCAAATCAGAGTGACCTACACAGTCACTGGAAGGACCTCACATTTATCTCACGGTAGATATAGATCCTCCTAAGCATTCTACATATGGGATTGACTTTCCAGCTGTAAGGTGCTTATTGTATGTGACCTTGGATTTTGTACTGATGCATATTTTGTTCCCATGAATACTACAACATTAGTAACCATTTTCCAGACCACAAAACCAATTAAATGTCATTTAAGAGCATTTCATGAATCCAGGATTCATAATATAATACCGTTTAATGCCGATTACTGTGTTTCTGTACAGAGCTATAAATTATTATCATGACCCATATGAATAACTTATATGTTATTACCCCAGAACCAAATGTGTACACTATTGCTGACACAACGTTCCTTTACGATGAGGTTGTTAATTTTAACTCCCCCATCTTTTACTAGACCAAATTTCTCTGCGTGATTAACTAATGCTCCACAACCTGATGAATAGGAGATGCTAATTGATGAACACAGGGAGGCTCTGATTGCCATGTGACTGGCATGTGATGGAGAGGACAACTCATTTTCCAATGCAATCCCTGTCACAATTCATAGATTCTACTAAACCAAGCAATGAAATCATGACCAGGGACGTCAAATACTTATCTGGCTACAAGCAACAGGAGTCGGGGCTTAGAAAGCAAACTAAATAAGTATTGGGTAATATTGTGTATGGGTGTTTGGTGTGCCTTGGTGTATTAAATCATGCTGGTGATCTTTCTGGTCATAATATCCCATCACATCATCACCTGGGAGAAGATATTACATATTTAGGAATTACATCTTCCAACATTACATCTAAGAATAGGATTAGCCATTCCCCTCACACATGACAAGGAGTTGGGATAGAGAAATTCAGGAAAGACCCTTAAACGGAACCTGTCACCAGAAGACCCATTTTAGCACTCCCTCAGTGCCCACAGAGCATAGTACATACACTAACCGGCCACTTTATTAGGTACACCATGCTAGTAACGGGTTGGACCCACTTTTGCCTTCAGAACTGCATCAATTCTTCGTGGCATAGATTCAACAAGGTGCTGGAAGCATTCCTCAGAGATTTTGGTCCATATTGACATGATGGCATCACACAGTTGCCGCAGATTTGTCAGCTGCACATCCATGATGCGAATCTCCCGTTCCACCACATCCCAAACATGCTCTATTGGATTGAGATCTGGTGACTGTGGAGGCCATTTGAGTACAGTGAACTCATTGTCATGTTCAAGAAACCAGTCTGAGATGATTCCAGCTTTATGACATGGCGCATTATCCTGCTGAAAGTAGCCATCAGATGTTGGGTACATTGTGGTCATAAAGGGATGGACATGGTCAGCAACAATACTCAGGTAGGCTGTGGCGTTGCAACGATGCTCAATTGGTACCAAGGGGCCCAAAGAATGCCAAGAAAATATTCCCCACACCATGACACCACCACCACCAGCCTGAACCTTTGATACAAGGCAGGATGGATCCATGCTTTCATGTTGTTGACGCCAAATTCTGACCCTACCATCCGAATGTTGCAGCAGAAATCGAGACTCATCAGACCAGGCAACGTTTTTCCAATCTTCTACTGTCCAATTTCGATGAGCTTGTGCAAATTGTAGCCTCAGTTTCCTGTTCTTAGCTGAAAGGAGTGGCACCCGGTGTGGTCTTCTGCTGCTGTAGCCCATCTGCCTTAAAGTTCAATGTACTGTGCGTTCAGAGATGCTCTTCTGCCTACCTTGCTTGTAACGGGTGGTGATTTGAGTCACTGTTGCCTTTCTATCAGCTCGAATCAGTCTGCCCATTCTCCTCTGACCTCTGGCATTAACAAGGCATTTACGCCCACAGAACTGACGCTCACTGGATGTTTTTTCTTTTTCGGACCATTCTCTGTAAACCCTAGAGATGGTTGGACAGGTGTACCTAATAAAATACACTGCCAAAGAGTTTTTGGATAAAAAATAGGTTTTACAGAAAAAAGATATGTTATATAGTATCTTTCAATACCATGGGCTGTGTGACTAGGCACTCGTCACCTGGGAGTGGCTGTGAAGCAACAGTTTCGGGATTGGCTATAGAGGAGCAGGGGGTGTCACTAAGCCAAGTGATGGGCGTTTTCATGTATTTGAAAAGGACACATGAAGGAGAAGTTTCCCAAGGGTGTGGGGGGGAACTACTCCTCTCCAGCCACTCCCAGGTGACGAGTGCCTAGTCACACAGCACATGGTATTGAAAGGTATTATATAAAATATCTTTTTTCTGTAAAACCTATTTTTTCTTTACAAAAACTCTTTGGCAGTGTATGTTCTATGCTCTGTGGGGACTATGGGAGTGCTATAAATGGTTCTCCTGGTGACAGGTTCCCTTTAAAAAAGACTTTATCAACATTTACACGTGGTCAGACTCAGGAAATGCAAATTAACTTTGTAGAGCTGCCCAGAAATTTGTTGCATCTCCCCAGTGAATCTTTTGCCAATTTAGTAAGAAGTCTGCTCTTTCTTCTCTTTAATCCCTCTTTATTTTATTAAGTGTTTTCCTATGTGAATGCATTTATTCAAGTATTTGTAAGCTTTCTAAGCACTGTACAAAACCTCAATTAATATTTGTTCCTTTATGCTCTATACCAGTGATGGCAAACCTTTTAGAGGCCAAGTGCCCAAACTGCATCCCAAAAACCCGGCTCATTTATCGCGAGGTGCCAACCAAAAATTAAAGCAGTAACTTATTGCTCCCTGTTAAACAACTTTCAATCATATTTGCCTCCTGAGGACAGCAACACAGTGGAAAGATGGAAATTTTTCATCATTTTAGCGTCTTTCCAGTGTCCCTCTATACACAGAGAATCGTGGGGGCCAGCAGGAGGTCCTCCAAAAATAATTCGCCCCTCTCTCATTCTCCCTCTTCCTACAGTCCCAAGTAGCAAAGTAAGTATCAAAATATGACTGAAAGCCGCATCTTTTAAGTAGCTTGGAACTGCAGGAAGATTCTTTGAGTCCTGTCTGATGTGCTGGGGGCGATGGCCTGGGTGCCCACAAAATGGGCTCTGAGTGCCACCTCAGGCACCCGTGCCATAGGTTCGCCACCACTGCTCTATACCATATCTATCCATACTTTCAATGAGGTAAATTACTGCTTAGTGATGTTATCCTGTCTGATATGTCTGTTTGCTAGCAGCTAGCCCATTTTATACCATAAGCAGTGGATATCTCCATGTACGTGTACTGTTCCACAGTAGCATTTTTTTGTACTGTATGAGGAGTAAACTTTAACAACAAGTTGTGACAATGACATTTATAGGTCAGTAAAACACAGGATGAAATTGGAAGATTGCCTTGCCTCTATTCACCTACTTGCCACAGATGTCCCTTCTTTGCACACTAAATTGTTCTTCCTGGCCTTTAGTGTTGTGTAATATTTTGCCTCTACGGTATACAACCCTTTAAGAAACTTTAAACCCAATATGTCCACTACCACACATTCACTTGTACCCATGGTCTATCTCTGCCTGATAACTGTGCTCACACACAAACATGCTCTATCTTTCCCTGTGTTTGCAGGTATGCAGCGCTGTTTCCTATGGAGAGGGGATGGATGAGAAGTGCTCATCCCTCCTTCTCTCCAGCTCCCCGGCATGTACTCGCGAGCACAAGTTCCTATAAATGTAGGCTAATTAAAATGTTTACTTTACCTTTCTGTTTTTTCCGTTTTCACAGCTTCTATAACTGGGAAACCCATGTTTCAACTTCAAATGCAAGTCCAAATTACCAAGTGATTGCAGAAAGTTCATCTGGATTACTGTTTAAAAATAAGCGGGACAGGAAAATACTAAACGTGGATCCTAAGGTAAATATTTTGCTCAGAGCAAAACGGCAATTTTCACTTCTCTTCTCACATTACCATATGTTTTAAGGATTCCGGACTGTTTTTACTGCCTATGTTTCATGGCTTTACAAGTGGTATCACTTAGAAACTTGAGGACTAATATTGTCACTCCTTTGTGTGTTTATATATTTAAGGATCTGCTTGAAATGAGGGATCTGTACAGTCTTTTACAGCTCAGTGGTTCATTGTTCATGGCTCAGTCACACATATAAATATGCATTCACTGTTATTTTAGGTTGTGTTAAGGAGAATCCATCAAGGGATTTTCCTTTTGTGTTACCTTTAAATGTACATAAGAATCTAGTAGTCGGCAATAAAAGCAAATAAATGTTGGGTGGAGATTTTTCTAACACTGTTGAGATAAATTTCCATTAGAAGGTAGGCTCTCCTTCCTTTCCAGTGAACACATCATCCCAAATAAAATGTCTTTGGTTCTTTTAAAACATCCTAATGATGTGTCTATCTGACTGTATGGTAAAACAAGATGGAACTTTGCATCAGACTTTTTCCAGACTCTTTCCAAAAAAATCAATTTTTCCAGGTATACAGTGACCTGTTCCCATTTTGTCACTCCTATTATATTGCAGCATGCAGTATAATACTCTAAGTTAGGTAAAACTAAACTTTTTTGTAAGTACAGTACCATTACATCAAATCAATAGCAACTGCTACCACTGTCAAAAATACTAAAATTTAGACTATGTCTGATAGGACAGGAAATATCAACATACAATTAGGGCAAAATGAATAAAATATTGAGAAGGAAGAAGTCACCTAGAAGTTACCTTGACTTTTGGAGAGTATCCAAACATTGATAATTTGCATAGATATTTGAGAAATTAAGATACCTAGTTTAAAACTGCAACCAAAATGTTGAAAGTACTGAAACTTAGATCAAATGGATGCCAGACAAATAATTTTATTCAATACACAATTACACGGCAACAAAAGAGTAGCAATAAAAGTATAAAAACAGAGAGTGCCAGAATGCATATATAATCCAAAAGTCAATAAGAGGAATAAGATACAATGTATAGAAAAAAGATACCACTTAGAGCCATATGTATAAGTTCCAACAATTAAGGGAACACACAGTACCTCGTATGGAGTAAGCACTAGAGTGTAAATACCTATACCTGTAGGACCGGCACACGCTGTACACCCCGACACGTGTTTCGCAAGTAGCTTTATCAATTTTTCCAGGTATACAGTGACCTGTTCCCATTTTGTCACTCCTATTATATTGCAGCATGCAGTATAATACTCTAAGTTAGGTAAAACTAAACTTTTTTGTAAGTACAGTACCATTACATCAAATCAATAGCAACTGCTACCACTGTCAAAAATACTAAAATTTAGACTATGTCTGATAGGACAGGAAATATCAACATACAATTAGGGCAAAATGAATAAAATATTGAGAAGGAAGAAGTCACCTAGAAGTTACCTTGACTTTTGGAGAGTATCCAAACATTGATAATTTGCATAGATATTTGAGAAATTAAGATACCTAGTTTAAAACTGGTGTACCTGTCACCTACTTTTGCCCCACTAAACTGGCAGCACCCTCTGGTGATGTATAAAGTATCCTTTTTAAAAGCCCTCCTTTTACGTCAAATCTCCCTATTCAAAAATCTATTCCGAAATCTACCTATACAAAATCTCCTCAAAAGTCAAGTACAAATTAGCAGAAAACTGTTGTCTTTTGCCAGAGATGAGTCTTACAGCTGGGTTTTACAGCAGTGTATAGCAGTGTGTTTGCTATCCTTCTTAGTTTAACCCAGTCCTGAAGAAACTGCTTCCCCTGTCTATGTTGATGAGGTAGACATGTTAGTGAGGTAGAAAATCTCCCCTGTTCCATATCAGCTCCTCCATTCCAGTCTTTAATTCTATAGAACAGTGATGGCTAACCTATGGCACTGGTGCCAGAGGTGGCACTCAGAGCCCTTTCTGTGGGCACTCAGGCCATCACCAGAGATGATTCCAGGTATCTTCCTGCAGTCCCAGACAGCCCAGGACTTGCTATGCACAGAGGTATTTTAATGTGACAGCTCTACCTGGGACTATTTTCTGCTTTATTGGTGTCCTCAGGTGCTGGTATCAATGAAAACTGTGTCAGAGAAGGGAGTATAAATCACAAATCACATTTCTGTGTTGGCACTTTGCGATAAATTATTGGGTCTTTGTTGTAGTTTGGGCACTCGGCCTCTAAAAGGTTTGCCATCACTGCTATAGAACTTCCTCTGTCTCCCTTTATGTCTCATGCTGCACCCCCTCCCCACCTTGTACTGGACATTTTATGCTCTGTGCAGATAAGCTATTAACCCTTAATGTTCACACAGCACAGACAATATGCTTCATGTAACTGTTTTACTTCTGATTTCTACAACTTGTTACATGTCCCATGCTCCTCCAAGTTATGAAAGCTGGCATTGTTCTGTTTGTTTTTAAAGGGGGAATAATATATGACAATTTGGTAAAATCATTATAACTTCAGAGTTATGCTTTAACTCTCTGTATCTAAAGTACCAATAAGAACTACTATATAGCCCATCATACTGGCTTCTGAAATTATGCCACCCCTCCAGCCTCTCAGCCTGATCCTTCTTTGCCTAAAAGACTGCCACTTAAGACACCTATATCAGCTAGAACCATCGTTTTGGTATAAGACCTGTGGTTCTCTGAGCTACTGAAAGAAAAAGACAGGAATTGGATCTTTATGTGCAGCTTGTATTCCCTAGTTACTTTCCCTGTAGTTACTTTACCTGCCAGCATCTCTGGTTTTGTAGATATGAGAACCACAAGCCTGATGCAGTTTGAAAGAGAAAATTCTCTTCTTTAATCTAATACTGAAATCATGGTTCAAGCTGCTATAGATATCCCAAAATATACAGTAGGTACTCTGAATGTGACTTACATGACATGTTGTACCTTAGATTACAGGTGAATTTTGGTTGAATTGTTTTGCATTCAATTCATTTATTAGAAAAATTAGTCAGTTGAAAATATCTTTGCAAATTTCTAAATGTTATTTTAATTAGAAAGTTATTCTAAACTGTCACGTTACTAACTAACATGCTGTAAGTAATCCGCTTTATGTTGGCATCGTTTTATTAGGACCTTAGCAAACAGCAAATTTTTCAAGGAAATTTCAGATTAAATTATTTTACAGGTCATTTCATTTTTTTAGAGGTTTTTAAAAATTCTATATTTTTAAAACTCCCCACAAATCACACAATTTTTAAAACTATACTCCTCAATCTATTCAAAACAGCTATTGGTATCTAATGCTTTAAATATCTCACATGGATAAAAACAAAATGGAGGTTCCAAATGGAATTAAACTTTTTTTAAGCCCCAGAATATACAGGTTCATGCAGGAGAAAACACTTCTCAGATTTTGTTGTGCAGTTTTCTACACAGTGGAAATATGACACATGTGGATGTAAACCCGTTTATGGGACCATAATAAGGCACAGAGGAGAAGGGCTGAGCTTTCGAAAGGCAGATTTTGCTGACATTGCTTTAAAGTTCCTAAGGTAAAAGAACAGTTGAAATCCCCCACAAATTACCCTATTTTGGAAACTACTCCACTCAAAGAATTCATTGAGGGTAATAGTAAACACCACAGATGTTTTAAAGAATGTATTAGCATTGTTATGTGTAAGTGAAAAGTTTTTTTCCAAAAACCATTGCTTTGTTCACCAAATTATTGTTACAAGGGATTAAAGAAGAAAACTTGTTACCCGGTTTATCTCAAATACAGAATTCACATGTGTTTGGAATATGTGAAGTGGCATTTACTATAAGAGATTTCAGGTACTATATGGCATTTATAAGCTCCTGAGATACCAGAAGAGTGGAAACCCCCATAAAACAATAATTTTTGAAACACGACCCTTCAAGGCATTTATCAAGTGATATGGAGAGAATTTAAACCCCCAGATGTTTTAAAGAATTTTGATAACAATGGGTCATCATCATGAGAGTATTTTATTTTACATTGAAACATTGCTTTAAACCAAAAATTGTCTTTTTAACATTTGTTTTTAGAGGAAATTCCCTTTACAGACTCATTTGAATGGGAATGGAGCTGTAGTTTCCTGTAGTTACACAGAAAATGGAGTTGTTCTTCCAGGTCCATCCACTGTGCTGCGTCCAGCGCTGGGGAAGCCTAACTCCTGGGTGAGCCAGAATGAAGCCAGAATTTTAGAATGATGAAAACTATTTGCCATATAACATTTGCATTTCTTATACACCACCTTTATATAAATTAGCCCAATATAGCACAATTAGGCAGAGATTTTCGGAAAATATGCAAATACGTTTTCCAGGATGGGATAAGGAAAACCACTCCTCTTTTAGCAACCTTGTAAGGCAGCTCCCATCAAGCATGACCTGAAGGAAGCCTTATGACATGATGTGGGATTAAAGCCAAACCAGTGCATCTATTCCAGAAGAAACAGATTCCCAGCTGTATACAGTACAAGGTAGCTAAAAGAGGCATGGTTTTCCTTATCCAATACTGGAAAATGTATTTGCATATTTTCCCAGAATCCCTAGTGGAGCGTCCATGGCTATAAGTCTCTACATGCCTACACGGCAGCTTTAATTGCCAAACTCTGTACGGTGAACTCCTTCTTCCCGATAGATGTTCCTGTAAACCAAGGATGAGACTTGCACCTGTGCATGGGAGTAAGGCAATGAATGCTAAAATATGTGCTTCATCCTTAGATTTTTTTTTACTGATTTGCAACTTTTGCCCAGCTTCCATAGATAACATGATATTTCTAAACTGCAAAATGACATGACCGTACTCATGACAAATGTGTACACCATCCTTCGCATAAACAGAGAGCCTATTTATTGTCTTACAGCACAGTGCAGACAATGCTGGCATAGTAGAATCTACATTGATTATCATTACTTCCATATGGAAAGATTTATCTTTTAAAGAGTACATTATATGATCTGTCAGTACTCTAGTTGTCTTTCTCCTCCTAAAGAATGATTAATCTTCTGTTTATTTATTCTTCTGACTGACTGGGTTGATAAATGTTCATACAATGAATTCCGTTCTTTATTAAACTGTAGCAAAGTTTGTTCAATAGTTACCTAATAACAGTGTCTAGCTACATCAAAGGCAATGGAAATTTAATAAGATACTACAGGAGATGCCACTTATTATTAAGTGAAGGTCATACGTGGAAGCATGATGATTTTGCAGTGGGGTATCTAGTCTTTTTTAAGATACACAATAAGCATACAGATGTAGCAGAGCTGAATTAAAAATTTAATTGGTTTTAAAAGGCCAGAAAATCTGAATTTGGTGTAACCTCAAATGGTTTTGGGGCACTTCCCAATTTCGCTGTGGATACTGTTCTGCTGCCTGTGCCTCTATGGTGCTAGGACCCTTAAGAAATTCTTAACCCTTCTGTCTGCATCCACTCACCTGCATATGTGGGCTATATAAGGCTACTTCTATCATTAGAAGATAGAAAACACAATTGCGAGATATTACTGGTTTACGTTTCGCTAAGAATTAGGAATAATTTTATCTGCCTGACTAGAAACGTTTAAAACTAAATAAACTTTATTAATAATTTATTAAAATTTGTAAATAAATGTCTAATACATTCAGGCATTGGTCCGTGAATGATTATTACAAAGAATGGTCCATAGACAGGGCGGTGTGATATTGTGTTTAAACACTGACCCGGCTGACGAGCCTTTCGAAAATTGTGGTCTATAGGAACAATATTGTCTGTCACTAGACCAAAAGAATAGATACTGATAAGCTCAGCTAATTCTCATATAAGTCACACCTAACGCGTTTCTGCATCTATGGTAATGTAACTAGATGCGTCCTCAGGTGCTTAAATTTGATTTGTAAGTGTGACATTGTGTCATATCACACCGCATTTCCCCCCACGGCATTGTTACCGGCCGTAGCTCAGGTAACAAATAACAGGGTATTTAAACACTTAGTTCCACCCATAGTTTGTGTCATGTCCGATGGATTTTCTCTCTGGACACCGTTAAACCACAAGGCCTCAATGATTTTGTCCCATATGCTTGTTTTATTTAGTTTAATCTAGTGTTAATCAGCGGTACTCTTACCATACATGTAAAAGATTGTAACTACTTTGGTAGTAATTCTCACAATTGGCAAGTACTACAGTCACTGCAACATTTACTAATGGTAGTCACTGCGGATAATTCTATATCTACTATCACTTCTGTCCGATGCACTATCCTACAATCACTTATTGACCAATGTGAGTGATCTCCAAACACTCTGCTCATCTCTGTCTTACCTTTAATCCTGCGATGTTTGATCTCCATACAAAAGATTGTTGACATTCGGGGATCATGTGACTAGTGACACATCACGTGACCCCGTGACGTATCCTCCCAGGGCGACCGCGCATGATGCTGGAGCCCCGCCCTGCGAGGGCGTGACATTCCTATGCAGGCATATTGACAGCGGTGTCTTATTACTAACTAGTGAGATTGCTCCTGCATATGGGCGGTATCGTAGCGTGACGTCTATACCGCCCAACCAATCAAGGAGCCTAAAAACACAGCCCGGCCCTGGACATGACACAAACTATGGGTGGAACTAAGTGTTTAAATACCCTGTCATTTGTTACCTGAGCTATGGCCGGTAACAATGCCGTGGGGGGAAATGCTGCTGGTGTGATATGACACAATGTCACACTTACAAATCAAATTTAAGCACCTCTGAGGACGCATCTAGTTACATTACCATAGATGCAGAAACGCGTTAGGTGTGACTTATATGAGAATTAGCTGAGCTTATCAGTATCTATTCTTTTGGTCTAGTGACAGACAATATTGTTCCTATAAACCACAATTTTCTAAAGGCTCGTCAGCCGGGTCAGTGTTTAAACACGATATCACACTGCCCTGTCTATGGACCATTCTTTGTAATAATTATTCACGGACCAATGCCTGAATGTATTAGACATTTATTTACAAATTTTAACAAATTATTAATAAAGTTTATTTAGTTTTAAATGTTTCTGGTCAGGCAAAATTATTCCTACTTCTATCATTAGAAGCGGTCTCATCAAAATCCCTACCTTTCTAGTTCCTTTTTATCTCCCTTTAGCCGCTTTGACCATCTGTTGTTTTATAATTTCCGAATCTGCTAAATTTGCCCTCAACTACCAGGTTGATTTTGATTAAGCACAAACTTTGTCTGCCCTAAGCTTTGAGTATTTACTAACCACATCTTAGCCAGTTCACTTGTTACCGCACTTCTTTCTCTGCTCTGGTTAGCTGTCATCTAGGACTGTTGCAGGAGGTAAAAGCCTTGTATTCTTGTTTCCCTCCACATGACATGGACACTTGGATAAGGCCCTTGCCAGTAATAAGACACAGAATGCCGTCAAGCACTGGAATAGATTTGATTATAACTTACGTCACAACATGAACTAATGGCTGGTGTTAATCTTTTAAATCCTGTAGTCAACCAGCGCCATCGTAAAAGAGACTGTCAAATGCTCTCCAACCTTCATCAGACCCTCATTAGAACCTACAAATCAAAAAATAAACAAACACACTTACAATCATGTTTAGAATTCTCACATTCCAAAATGCCTGATCTTTAAAAATATAATAATTATCTCATTTTGTTAATAGAGAAAAATGTGCAAATTGACACTTTTTCTGGTGTGGTACCACCTATAAAGATTTAAATAAGGTCAAAATGGAAATGTAAAGAAAAAAAGTGTTAGGATCGTTAAGGGGTTAAAAAATGCATTTGGTGTTTAATTGAAGTGATGAAGTTCATATAATATGGTGAAGTTGACGTAGAGATATGTAGAATCAAGGGAAGAGTTATGTTCTATTGCTTTTTATTGGTAATGCCTCTGTTAGATACAGTAAGTAATATACATGATACATGAGAAAGTGAATTTTTATGTCAAGGTCTCTTAGATTTCTTTTCACACACAAGAAAAACTTAAAAAAATTGCATGACAATCCTGGGAGAAAAACCTGACTTTGCATTAAACACTTTGACTAAACTGTAATCAAACTTTCACAATTTTCTCTGACAAAATCATGCAATTTTCATGATAATTTTCATGATAAAATGCATAAAGTATACAATATAAAACACTACAGAAGTCCAGATCATAGTTGTGGATGTAAAGCGGAGTTTGTATGTGCATGTGTGTTTGTAGTATGTATGCAGGACATGTAGCTGTATCTGTCAGGGGCGGACATACCGCTGATGCTGCTAGTGCATGAGCCTAGTAAATGAGGAGGCTCACTGTCACCATAAAGCTTCATATAACTGTATACGTGGTAATATGTAAAAGGCATAAGAAAACCAAGGAATATATAATTGTATTAAATATCTTTTTTCCAATTTTTGTTCTTTTGTTATGGGGTGTGTCTTGTAATCTATATAAAATACTTTCAGTTTTCTGCCCAGTAAAATGCCTTAAAAACAAACAAAACAATGTAAACATTTCAGAGTGCCATTAAAATGTATAACTTTTCCCCAAAAAAGCAGCCTGTGACTATGCCCATGGAAAAATACAAAAAAACTACTGCATTTGGAAGAAGTAGAGAGAGAAAATAATAATGTGAAATTAAGCCAAATACAATACAACAAAACTTTGTTGATCCCTGAGGAAATTGCAGTGTACATAGCTCCGGCTTGGTATAATAAAATAAAGAAGGTCTCTGACATAGATAGAAGACGGCAGAGATACAAGAAATTAAACAAAAATACAATAAAGACTAAAGTTAGTCGCAGTTGGTGGTGGGAATTTGGGAGTGGGGAAGGGGGTTTGAAGCAGGGGGCAACTTGTAGGCCGCACTCTGTATCCACTTATTGTAGAATTCAATTGCTTTCAGTAAAAAGGAGTTGTAGAACCTCGTCCTCTGGCAGCTGATCTGCCAATAACAGTTGCTTCTTGTACTCTGTTGTTGGAGTAGTATTTGATGCATCGGATATGATTTGTTTCCTGTGATCAATGTAAATTTGCTATGTCTCCTGCTGTCTTTGTTGGAGAAAAGCATTGTTGGAGAAAGACTTTCGCGATTTCATCCAGCCTCTTATACCTCCTTTTTTTGACTTATCCTCCCCAGCAGACAAAAAATATAATGCTCTCGAAGGTTGATTCACAAAATATCCTAAAGGTTTTGTTATATATGTTTAGAGACTTGAGCTTTCTGAAGATGTACATTCTAATTGAGGCTTTTATGAGTGCCATGTTGCATTAGGCCTTTCACTCTAGTTTATCCTCGATTACGACACTGAGGTATTATTGGTTTTGACCTGGTTGATGGCTCAGCCTTTGATTAGGATTGGTTTGTGGGATGCTCTTTTCCTTGGTAGGTCTAAGATTTTTTTTTTGTTTTATACACTTTTAGTAGTTGGTTGTTATGCTTGCTTCGTGCAACAAGTTTACCAAATTTGTTTTTCGCATTCCCGGATTCAACCCACAATGAGTGAGTCGTCCAAGAATTTTGAAAGGTGTCTGAGTAGTGGCAGATGTTGGATGTACTGTATATTATGTGAACAAGAATGGTGAGAGTTTGGTGCCTCAGGAAGGGGTTAAAATGATAAGGGGTATTTATTCACATAAGATTTTGATACACAGACATTATTAATATTATTGATCATGTTTACTGGACTGCAGCTGCTTCCTGTGCAGAGTCGGGTTGAATAGTTCTACAAGGATACATTCAGATGTCTTATTTACTATCCTAGTGTCAATATTTATATGAGGAAGCTTTGTACTTGTGCAAACATTAGATACTGGAAGTTGGTAGATGAACTTACTTGTTATTTTCATGTTAAACTGAGGGCAACTAAATCTGAGTAGTATCTTTCCCTTAAGTGGTGGAATTGTTACAGAAATAAAACTATGTGGTGGAGTTCACTGTGCAACTATACTATGTGCAGTATGCAATGCTACAAAGTAAGTTTATTTAGACTTTTTGGCTACAACCCAAGGTAAATTCAAAGTATCGAGGAAGATTTCTGTAAGCTAAAAAATTAATGACATCAATTATGTCCATTGCTTTGCTTTTCGTCCATTTGCAGCTGACTGCCTCTAATAGCCTTTGTATATACAGATTGTTTACAAACTTGCTGTATCTGTATGGGGGACACCATTAGTGCTGCCTTAATCATGTCATTGAAGTGTAGCAAATGTGGTTTTCGTTACATTCTGAAATATTATTTATAGTACAACATTTGCCCTCAAGTTGTCCTATAAAATACCCTGAACTGTTTTACATATGTGAACATTGTATAAAATGTAGTATTTTATATATTTAGTCTTTATGTCTTGGAGTTAGTTGACACAAATGGATTTCCATTAACAGAATAATAAAGGAAAAACACTGGCCCACATCCATTATTTTGATCACCTTTTTTGATGGGCCAGATAATTGTACACCGTGCGCCAGTATTCAATAATCACATTCGCCTCACTTTTGGTAAATCTGGCCCATGTTAACTTTTGCACAAACTTTGCACAGATAAATAGTGCTGGAGAATACAGAAACTTTATAATGCTGTATATCGTATTTAAGAAAGTGCAGTTTTCTCCACTTATTTCAGTCTTATCAAGTCCCCGCCTTCCTTTCTAAGGTGTATTGCACTCTAAAAACTCTGCCTAATTCTGTCTCACTAAACCATCTAGCAGCCCATATTGTACAGGTGGACATCGGGGTACGGGCGGGGGTCCATAGGAGCCGTGCATCAATACTGGCAGGAATACTGTAGTACCTGCTCCATATACTATGGCATGGCAGCTCAGCTCACTCACAGTGCAGTGAGATGCTGCACAACACCATGGCCATGTACAATAGACCTCTATCGACAGCATCAGCTAGCAACACAAATTGTTGTGTGCATGTGACCTAAACATGAGTTACAATTGATCAGGAGACTTGCTGCCATCATGTGTCTGCCATGCAATTTAATTAAAATATAGTAATGGCAAATGGAAGCTCTTAGGCTACATTCACAATAACATGTGCCCGCCATGCCATGCTGCTCGCCCCTCTCCATAGAGATACATGGCACACAGCGCCGTAATACGGGGAAAGATAGGACATTTCCTATCTTTTTTCTGGTACAGAAACGTACGGTGCCACACTTATGCTGCACCATATTGCTCCATACCGTTCCGTGCACCCATTGCCGGTCTAAGGGGGACATATAAACAGCAGCCGTATATACGTCCCCCAACAATCGTGTGAATGTAGCCTTACATTTCCAAGTATTATCAGAATTTGCTTTCTGTTAGACTGAACACACATGAACAAGCTGATTCTCGGACATGACCAATTTATATTTTCTTCACAGACGATTTGCATCAGTTTTGGCATCAGTTTTCATCTTCATAAACTTTAAAATTAGAGGGGATGTAGGTGGCACACACATTTTTTTTGTATACCTATATAGGTGCTACAACCAAAATTCTAATGAGGTACTAGTGAATCTGGTCTATAGGGGTGGCAGATACTCTACTAGATATTATATGACCAATATGCCGGCTTTGATCTCTGTGTGGATGTCTCAGGTTGACCTTTATGAGAAGTCAAAAACTTCTTATATTCATCTTATCCATATAAATGTCTGCAAAGAGTTTACCTTACCTATATGTAACTGTAATAAATGTGAAAAACTACCTACTACGGTCTGTAGAAGATCTGGCGCAGATAGGAGGGGTTTTTTTTACATGGTCTGGGACGACCCATTTATTGGTAATTTTTGACAGGATATGACTCTCTGCAATGTGCTTTCCTTCTGTAAGTGCCTTAGAGCTAGTATCTGATGTGGTGCCCACCAAATTTGAGAGATTGCTGTTCCGCCTGTTCATGTTATATGCTCAGAAAAGTTCCCTTCTTTTGCTCAATGGGATGCACTCTTGAATCCTGATCAGATATAAGCAGACATATGCCTCCAGTGGCACACCAGATAGCTTCATGTGGGACTTCAAGATGAATGATGCTTCTTCTACCAAGGGTTTGATAGTCTGCCTCTCATTGTGTCTAGAATGTGACTGGATGTGTGTGTTTGAAGCTTGTTGTTTAATTGCACACATTTGAATTATTCTCTTTTATATATGTATGCTGTTCCTTTGCTATCTATGTGATCCTTTATATTTGGGCTGATATTGCTACAGAAGACTCAACTATATCTTTAAATTGTAAACTCAGTATATATATGACTGATGGTTCACTTTTATTGCCTACTGTTTGGACACTTTACCTGAGACTCATTTATGTTTCACTGCTGCTATATGTTCTTAGCCTCAATTGTGATTGTATGTGTTCTTCATTTATTTCTTTTTCTCTTGGAAAAAAATGCAAAAATAAAACCTTTAAAAAAAATATAACATGATCTAATAATATATATATATATCTGACAACTGATATCTCTTTTATAAATTTCAGGCCTCACCAGGAGATAATTCAACTCGGAATCCAATCCAGACTGATATTTATATCCAAGCTGTTATCTATGATCACATCACCCGACGTAAAACTTAACTAAAGGAAAAAACTTTGTGTTTACTCCTTAAATAAAGTCATAACTCTAAGTAGTGTTCCTTGTTCATGGTATATAATATCAAGGGTTATCTGATCTGTGCATAAATTCTAATACACCACGTCTCATATATTACCTATACACAGCCTATCTTCCCACACAAGGTAGCTCTTCTCAAGTCAACATACAGATTGTGAGATAACAATCTCCTGGAATCTCTATTACATTGTAAACCTGACAACTTTCCTGAAGACATGAAAGGGAAAATTAAAACAATATCTTCTAAGTCATATTTCCAAATGGCAACTTTACAGCTTGTAGGAGTATCTCATACTTTATATTGTTAGACTGAGTTCTTTCTATACATCATTTTCACATGAAATCTATGAAGTGATGTATAATTTATTGAATCAACAATTACATTTCACTTGAACAATCGAACTCTGAAGTGAATCTCTAGTTCTTCATTGGCCACACTCCACATACAAGAGATAATTCTCCTTGAACTGACTTCTAGGTGGGCTTGTGTTTATAGAGAACATCCTAGTAAGCAGAATGTGAACAATGTGGAGAGACAAAATAGAAGACAAAGCTCAGATTTTCAGAAGACCATTATACTCACACATTATCCATGATACATGGATAGTCTGATTTCATGGTTATTGAAGTGTCATGTTAAGGCACTGGCAGCTGAATGTACTCCATTAACTAGGGCAGCCCCTTCTCTGTATTTATCTAAAACTTAAAGCAGAGGTTCCCAAAAATACTTCTGCTTCACACATTATTTGCAGATATTACAAAAACTTTAAAGTGGGTCAGTGTCAATTAGTATCTGAAATTCAGATCCTACATTTATTTTCCACAGCTGCTTAAAAAAGAATTCTGCTCTGAGCTGCACCCACTGCACCGCCTCTTCCCCTACCCTCTAGCATAAGATAAAAATCAATTCTTACTGTTTTCTGACATAGTATAGAAAGCCCCCTTCTTGCGACCAGCTTCCTTTAGAACCATATACACTCACCAGCCACTTTATTAGGTACACCTGTCCAACTGCTCGTTAACACTTAATTTCTAATCAGCCAATCACATGGCGGCAACTCAGTGCATTTAGGCATGTAGACGTGGTCAAGACAATCTCCTGCAGTTCAAACCGAGCATCAGTATGGGGAAGAAAGGTGATTTGAGTGCTTTTGAACGTGGCATGGTTGTTGGTGCCAGAAGGGCTGGTCTGAGTATTTCAGAAAATGCTGATCTATTGGGACTTTCACACACAACCATCTCTAGGGTTTACAGAGAATGGTCCGAAAAAGAAAAAACATCCAGTGAGCGGCAGTTCTGTGGGCGGAAATGGCTTGTTGATGCCAGAGGTCAGAGGAGAATGGTCAGACTGGTTGGAGCTGATAGAAATGCAACAGTGACTCAAATCGCAACCCATTACAACCAAGGTAGGCAGAAGAGCATCTCTGAACGCACAGTACGTCGAACTTTGAGGCAGATGGGCTACAGCAGCAGAAGACCACACCAGGTGCCACTCCTTTCAGCTAAGAACAGGAAACTGAGGCTACAATTTGCACAAGCTCATCGAAATTGGACAGTAGAAGATTGGAAAAACATTGCCTGGTCTGATGAGTCTCGATTTCTGCTGCGACATTCGGATGGTAGGGTCAGAATTTGGCGTCAACAACATGAAAGCATGGATCCATCCTGCCTTGTATCAACGGTTCAGGCTGGTGGTGGTGGTGTCATGGTGTGGGGAATATTTTCTTGGCACTCTTTGGGCCCCTTGGTACCAATTGAGCATCGTTGCAACGCCACAGCCTACCTGAGTATTGTTGCTGATCATGTCCATCCCTTTATGACCACAATGTACCCAACATCTGATGGCTACTTTCAGCAGGATAATGCGCCATGTCATAAAGCTGGAATCATCTCAGACTGGTTTCTTGAACACGACAATGAGTTCACTGTATTCAAATGGCCTCCACAGTCACCAGATCTCAATCCAATAGAGCATCTTTAGGATGTGGTGGAACGGGAGATTCGCATCTTGGATGTGCAGCCGGCAAATCTGCGGCAACTGTGTGATGCCATCATGTCAATATAGACCAAAATCTCTGAGGAATGCTTCCAGCATCTTGTTGAATCTATGCCACGAAGAATTGAGGCAGTTCTGAAGGCAAAAGGGGGTCCAACCCGTTACTAGCATGGTGTACCTAATAAAGTGGCCGGTGAGTGTATATAATAGTCCCTGATAACCCTCACATTGTGGCACCTAATCTCCCCTTCACACTATGTGGGCCCTGTCCTCCTTCCCCTTTGCTTAATTTGACCCCTGTGCTCCTCCTTCTCCTATGCACATTTTTGCCCCTGTCATCCTCCTCTGCACAATGAGGCCCCATCCTCCCCCTTTGCATAATGCGGCCCATGGTTTTATATAAAACCAAAAACATTGTTACTTACTAACTCTTTCCTCCCCCCTGGAGCAGCCCTGCTCCACTTCTTCATGGCTCTGAAGCCAGCAGGGGCAATGCTGTCATCATATTACACCTGTCAGCCTCTGCTTCACATACGAGTGGCAGAGGCATAATGGTGATATGAGGAGCTGACAAATCTCCTTATCATCATAGTATTCAACCCTAACTGTGCCTGCAGAATGCAGAGTTGATATACCGGAACATACTTTTAACTGCACAGGACAGAGCCCAAATCTGGGACGGTCCCACTGGATCTAGAATGGTTGGGAGGTATGTGTTTAGATCCTTCTTCTTTGGGCTCTTTCCCCTATTTTTGGCACTGAGGGCAGTCTGGAAAATACAGTATCTGATACTGATAACCCAAGGTGTAGCTAGGTACCAGAGCTAGTCTGAAACTAGCACAGGAGGCAAAAACACATATCAGTGAGCTCCCAACCAGCTGACCCCCAAGGAATAAAAAAGGGGCCATCAGAGACATTTTAAAATAAAATATGAAAACAAAAAACTACATCTATAAAAACAAAATATCTGCAGCACAAAATATCTCCACAGAAGTACTAAACACCAAAATACAACACAAAACTACTGAGGGAAATGTATTTTTTTCCCTTTATTACAGATTTTGAAATTTAAGAACCAAAAAGAAACAGACGCTACTAAAATAGTACCTGATCCAGAAGTTCAGGGCTAGTCTAATTATGTGACAAAGTACAGTGTAGATGTTAATCATTGAAAGCCACTTATATGTTTTAGTGCCACAGGCTTGAATAATTGAAGTGACGGAGTCTGCAGGTTTGCTGTTGTTTGATATTGATAATAGCTGTATAAGAAAAAGTTACATTTTATATTCACGGGTATTTACCTAAAACAAAATCATGTTCATGTTAAGGGTCTTACTTTTTTGAAACTAACCAGTCAGCATTGTAAGTCAAGATCCAATGTAGTCACTAAGACATGGAACAGAGATCCACATACATAATTAGAGCCTGAGTGAGTCCTTTCATCTGTGGACTGCTGCAGCAGACCTTGTTATCCAGGAAATAATTTCCAAAATGACTTCGTACCACCATAGTGTACTCAGAGAACTATTCATCAAATCTCGCTGGAGGCATTTCTGTTTGAGGAAAAACATTAAAAGTATAGAATACACAACGTTGTTTCTACCACAAATCTATTTCATCAAGAATCATGTGAATCATGTGAATGCAGATGTAAGCTCACCATATCACGGGTAGCACAGTGTGAGATCCGTGTATCCAGACATTGGGGCAGATTTATCAAGCAGTCTGAAAGTCAGAATATTTCCAGTTTCCCATGGCAACCAATCACAGCTCAGCTTTCATTTCACCAGTGCTCATGAATATTTTAAAGGGGAGCTGCGATTGGTTGCCATGGGCAATTGGAAATATTCTGACTTTCAGACTGCTTGATAAATCTTCCCCATTGACTGCAAATTCTTTGCATCCAGGTTTCAAATCGAAATCTTTTGGGGAAAACAGCTAGTTACTTTAAAATTAAGGGAAATTATAGGATGCATGAAGAAAGATGCTGACGATTAAGACAGTTTTACCCCTAAATAAATTTCTAGAGAGATCACATACGGAATATTGAGCAAGATGTCAACTTCCTATATGTGATCAGGACGTCCTATAACAGTGATGGCAAACCTTTTATAGACTGAGTACCCAAACTACAACCAAATCCCACTTATTTATCCCAAAGTGCCAACAAGGCAATTTAAGCAGTAAATTATTTCTCCCTTCTCTATCTTAGCTTTCAATCGTATCAGTATCCTGAGAACTCTGTATCTACAATACAGTAGAAAGACGGAGTGACAAAATCAGGTTCTCCTAAATAGGAAGAATTTTCGGGCCTAGAACAGGAGCTGCAATGATAATGCAGATCTGCTCACCCCTTCCCATTCCTCCTGTAGTAAAATAGCACTGAGTGCAGTGTTAAGGAGATTGCACAGGTTTTGGACGCCATCTTGACTGTCCTGGGCTGTCTGGGAATCCTCTTTGGTGATGTCCTGGGTATCCAAAGAGAGGGTTCTGAGTGCCACCTCTGGCACCCGTGCCATAGGTTCGCCACCACTGTCCTATAGCTTAAAATAATTTTCTACTCCATGAAGGTCTCTCATTTTTTGGGAGCTCTAACCAACCTAGAAGTGATTATTGTCACAAGTTTAGCAGGGTCTGATTCCTTTTTAAACTTTTAGCAAAAGTAGTAGAATCCAGCCGTCTTTTTTTTTTAACGTTAAACAGGTAGGAATTTATGTTTTGAATAACATAGTGTCATGTAGCCACTTTTGTCTGCTTGAGACTTTTTTTGACCATCACGAACCTTGGTCATAGGTTCAAGTCAATGCATCAAGTGTCCAAATAAGGTTATGTTATGCTGATCTTTTATCTGGCCGGCATAAAATTACTTCAATAAAGATGTATGGAATGTGATACTGGACTAAACCATCTCCATACATGGCAGGCCTTAGCTTTATTATACAGTTGACACTGGAATTAGGGATGTTAAATCTATTTGGCGCCAAGGTCAAACCCGGCTGCAGCACCTATATAGCGGCCACATGTGGGTCCCGACATATTAGCCAATGATCGGGGACCCTGTGAGGTAATCAGAGGCTGCTAATCGGTTGCCATTACAGCTGGGAGCCTATAAAAGGCATACAATGAAAGGTGCTTAGAAAAAACAATACTGCAAGAGATTCTGGTGTTTTTGTTGCTGAATAAAGCAGACATACCTGAGAGAAATGAGTGATGGAGAGACCAGGTAAAAGTAATGACATTGAAGATGATGATGGATTGCAAAACCATATTCTATAATGCTACATATTCTATAATACTTCTGGTATAATTCTGTTTGTGCACTTAAATAGCTGCACTTAATAAGATGCACTGGGTAGAACTCCATTGTATCTTCAAAGGCCTGATGATTCTTGTATAAATGTCAGTAACACACCCCACTTTTATCACATCATGGTAGTAATTTTCTCCTTTAAATCATTTAGTAATTCTCCTTTTCCTCCAATGCCACACAATCAATGCCTCCAACGCTGACGTATAAGGAATGAATGTGAGCTTTAAGTGCCAGGCCCACTGCTGTCTTTTACATGCAGACGACCTCAGGGGCATAACATAAGGTGTAGGGCTGCATTCGGCTTGTGAATCTTGTGTTTTACATATTTGCACTAGGGTAGAATTCTGTCTCCTAGTGACTGTATTTGTTGCAGGTAGAGGCAGCTCTTCATGTTGTAGTGTGATTTAAGGATATAGGAACATGAGAGAAGCAATGCAGATGCCACTTTTACTTTTCTCCTAGGTTTCCAGCTTATTGTCACTGGTGTCTCACTGCATAACTCTGACCCTGCTTCAGACCAGCTGACTGACTAGTTGTTTTTTATACACCCACACAGGCAAAACTAAGGCTATATTCACACTAACGTGTTCCGTTGGCACATGTCGGTGCTGGGAAGAGGAAGAGGGGGTGAGGAGGGGCAGTGTGAATGTAGCCTAGGACTTGCATAACTCCCCAGCTGTGCCAAAAACTAGCCAATTAGAGGAGTCACTTCATCCCTTCAGATCTCAGCCTAGACTGAGAATAAATCAGCACCCTCTGATAGAACTGGACATAATATTAAGGAAGTAATGGTCGCAGCCCCCAGCACTGGTTTAGCCATTCATCACTCAAGTCACAGCTACAAACAAACTGAACTCAAACTCACACTCAGCTTTACCTAAGGAAAAGATCCTGAAATGGCATCCGTTAATCAAAGGCAGCCCTGGGTGGGGCTTTTGATCACAGAAGCCTGTAAAATCCCATCCCTATTATGGTCTGTGTCCCATGTGCATATGCATAGTACACAGCTTAAAGTTTCTTAAGTGGGAAATATTAGAAATGATTATATATTTTTTTTTTTTAATCATTCTTTATTTGAACAAATATAAAATGAACATTACACACATAGATATAATTTGAGGATGCAGGACACACAGGTCCAGGCAATCTGCATTAGTACTTCAATTAAATGCACAAGGTTCACAATATATGCACTAAGTTAGTGAAGTATATATTAAGATATGTGCTTTAATAGCTTTTAGCTAGCCAGTTATGTCGCAGACAAAGTGGGGTCAACAGTGAAACAAACACGTATGAACATATTATTTGACTCTGTTTATTCTAAAATTTTTGAATATCTAAGCTGTTGACAAGGGGGTAGACAAATAGGAACTAAAAGGGGGGGGGGGTGAGCCGATACTGTTGATCTATCAACTCGAGCTATTTTGAAGTATATAGAATGTGAAAGGTAATTATATAAAGTTATTGAACTCAGGTGATTGTCTGAAGGTGAGCCAGGGTCCCCAGAGGGTCATGTTGTCAGTGCGAGCCTCACGGTAGCGGTTAGTTCTTCAATTCGGTGTAGAAGGGTAATCTTCCCGAGCCAATCTGAAATCTGCGGGGTTCTGGTAGTATTATTTTATTTTTTAATACTTTTTTTGTTACTTTTTTGTGGGTCTAACTGCCTTAAGTTTTGTCTTAAAGTGTAGATAAACTTTCAATTTTATAAATCGACTATGAAGATGATAAAGGTAAACTGTATAGCATACTTAATTAAATGTTCTTATGCACTTCTTTTACCTCTGCTTTTCTTCCTTACTCAAGAAGTTTGTAAATCAACTTTCTTACTCTGTACACCACTGACAGATCACATATAAAAAAAGCCTGACACAGTGTTTAATGACTTAACTCTTTACAGGCAGCCTCTGGATAGTCTTATCTCCTCAGAGAGCTAAACCTGTTAGCAGAAATGTACCTAACAAACTACCAAAGGTTTGTTAACAAGCAACTTTCACATTCCAAATCAATGTTCTGTCATGGCCCGGCATGGCTGCATCATCCAGAAAATCCGGATGTTAATTGGGTCTACAAAACCCAGAGTGCTGATGATCGCTTGTTCAATTCCCAGAGTGGAACAATAAAAAAATGTAATAAAAAAAGTAAAAAAAAAAATCTACAATAAGAAAATAAAATAAAAAGTAATAAAAGTCCCCTAAATGCCCCATAAATGACCAAGCTCCTACAAAAAAGTTAAAACCACCACACAAACAGTACATATAATATATTGCCAAGTCCTTAACAACCCATGCAATAAAATAAAGTTATTACTAAACCCGTGAACTCCGGGTACAGCTCAATCAACAAAAAAAATCTTAGAAGATGGCATAGCAAAAAAAAGTAATTTTTCTCTCCAAATATGTTTTTATGCAGGAAAATTATTCAAATAATCGTACAATACTGTAATCGTATTGAACAGAAGTAACATGTGTATAAAACAAAAATAAAAGTAAAAAATCAGTATCAGAATAGATTTTATTTTTGCATTCCAGCCAAAAATATGTAATTAGTGAGGTATAGCCACCCCAAAATAGTGTTACTATACTCCTTGAGGGGTATAGCTATCATATGGGGTTACTATTTAGGGGGTTCTCTTGTTCTGGTATGTGATACAGGCAGTCCCTGGGTTACATACAAGCTAGGGTCCATAGGTTTGTACTTAAGTTGAATTTGTATGTAAGTCGAAACTGTATATTTTAGAATTGTAGATTCAGACAAAATTTTTATTTGCCCCAGTGACAATCAGAGTTTCAAACTTTTTTGCTGTAATTGGACCAAGGATTATCAATAAAACTTAATTACAGACATCTTACATCTGATCATTGCAGTCTGGGACTATAGTAGAGCTTCCAGAGAGCTGCACCAGAGGTCACAGTGGGCAGAGGGGTCCGTCTTTAACTATGGGTTATCTTAAGTAGGGGTGTCGAAGGGTGTCCTTAAGTAGGGGACCGCCTGTAGTCTCAGCAAATGCCACATTGTGCCTGCAATTTGTTTCAGCTAAATTTGCTCTTCAAATAAAATAGATTGCATCCACATGTGGGGTATTGCCAGAATCGAGAGAAACTTCACAACAAAATTTTTTGAGATTTGTTTTCTAATTTTATCCTGCATGAACATGTAGATTTTAGGGCTAAATAAACATTTTATTGTAAAAATTAGAAAATTCTGTATAGAACCTCCATTTTGTTTTATTTCATGTTCGATGTGCAAACGGTTAACAAGCTTAACAAGAGCAGTTTTGAATAGTTTGAGAGGTGCAAATGTGCAAAATTGGTAGTTTCTAATAAATAGAACTTTTAAAACCCCTATAAATATGAATAGGTCTCCAAAATAACACTCTGTAACACTCTGTAAGACTCCAGAACTCAATCTTCGATCACTAAAAAAAAAACACACAATAGAGCCTGTTGCACTCTCCCTCAGTCTAACGCAATATGGCATCAATCAGCCATGACAAAAGAAAAGAGAGAGTAGCATTGGTCTTTGGCAATATGGATAATATGCAAGATTCTGAAACTAAAAATAAAATGGCACAGTGGGAAAATTAAAGAATGTCGGATTTGGTGGGATTCGACTACCTTAAGCAACTATGTCTCCAAGAACATGATACCTCGGGGATTGAGGCTTTGAAAGATACCAACATATGTATACTCTCCAAACTTTGTGACTGAGTGGAACAATATTTTATCTGCTTGCTCCTTGGATTTGATGAGGCTTATTATCTCTGAGGAAAATAAAAAACTTACAGAGATCGATATGGAAATTGCTGGCATTAAACAAGAATAAAAATGGAACAGCATGTGATGCAGAGGAAGAGAGAATTGAAGATCTGATAAATAACATTGAGGAAACTGTATCTGAGACAAAAAAAGTGAAATTTCAAAGAGACCTCTTCAATTATAATCAAAATCAAGTACCGTATATATTCGTGTATAAGCCGAGTTTTTCAGCACAAAAAATGTGCTGAAAAACGTCCCCTCGGCTTATACACGAGTCTATTATTTAAAAAAATTACCCAGTTAAAAAAAATAAACTTAAATACTCACCCTCTGACGTCACCGCGGCTCCCCGATGTCGGCGCGGCTTACCGATGTTCCCGATGTCAGCGCGTCCTGTCTTCTTTCTTCTCCGCGGCTCCTCTTCTCTCTTCTTTCTTCTGGCATTGACGCGGCCATGTTTTCTTCATGGCCACGCATACTATGACGTCAGCAGCGCCCGCGTCATAGTATGCGCCTGCTAGAAGAAAAGATGGCCGCGTCCATGCCGGAAGAATGAAGAGAGAAGACGAGCCGCGGAGAAGAAAGAAGATGGGGCGCACTGACATCGGGGACATTGGTAAGCCGCGCCGACATCGGGGAGCCGCGCTGACATCGGAGGGTGAGTATTTAAGTTTATTTTTTTAAGGTCCGTGGGGGCAGGCTGCTGTATACTACTAGGGGCTGCTGTATACTACTAGGGGCTTGCTGTATACTACTAGGGGCTTGCTGTATACTACTAGGGGCTTGCTGTATAAGACTAGGGGCTTGCTGTATACCACTAGGGGCTTGCTGTATACTACTAGGGGCTGCTGTATACTACTAGGGGCTGCTGTATACTACTAGGGGCTGCTGTATGCTACTAGGGGCTGCCGTATACTACTGGTGGCTGATGTATAGTACTAGGGGCTTGCTGTATACTATTGGGGCTTGCAGTATACTACTAGGGGCTGCTGTATACTACTAGGGGCTGCTAAATACTACATGGCGGCTGGCAGGCTGTATACTACTGGGGGCTGGCAGGCTGTATACTACTGGGGGCTGGCAGGCTGTATACTACTGGGGGCTGGCAGGCTGTATACTACTGGGGGGGGGGGGGGTTGACCAATGCATTTCCCAACCTCGGCTTATACTCGAGTCAGTAGTTTTTCCCAGTTTTTTTCGTAAAATTAGGGGTCTCGGCTTATACTCGGGTCGGCTTATACTCGAGTATATACGGTATATGAATGGGGAAGAAGAAAAAAATTTTGGAGCACCCCCAAATCTATACTGAAAAAAACTTATAAAAGGAGATCTTCTAAGAAAAAAACTAAAGTCAGCTTCAACTCATCAGAAGCTGACTTGTCAGATGCAACACCTGAACCCTCAGACAATGAGACAAATACCCAATAGCACTCCCAATCTGCCTACTTCCAAAAAAGCATAAGAGATGAGGTGGCAGAATGTTCTCAATTCATCAGACAAAAGTCTTTCTAGAGACCAAATTGCAGTACTTTCTTTGGGACTAAATTATGCACCGACAACGAATTTCGACTTATTTTCTACCTTGAAAAGCATCAATAAATTCATTCGAAATTTAACAGTTTAAAGTCATTTCTTAGAAAATATTTGTGCAGATAATGCCCCAAACCAAGACAACTTAAAACATGAAATCAATGTTTATAAAAACCTCATGACCTTACAGAGCCTGGAAACTGTTCAGACTGTGGCAAATATCCCCGTGCCCCCTTCAGGTTCCATTAAAAATCCTGAGTTTTACCCCATACAATCTAGGGTCATGTCCATGGATATCTTCCAAGAGGTCATGGAACATGAACTTAAAAAACTTTAAGACACTGGTAAAATAAATTTCAAAATAACATGAGCTATAAAATGAGATGTGGTCTGAATGAATTAAGGGAAGGACATGAATTGATGATCAGAAAAGGGGGCCCAGTAGTGGTGATGAATACCAAGGATTATGTACAGCAAGTTGAGATTATGTTGTCTGGCTAGATTCACTCCTCCAACCTCTGGTTATTAGAACAGACGGATATTTAAAAGATACAGGGGATGTTCTTAGGATCCTTAAAAATATTGAATTGTTTGAGGAATTTATGTGGGTAAGCTGCGATGCAGTATCTTTATACACTTCCATACCTCACGAGAAGGCCATGGTAGCCCTTAACATATACAACAAATACAGTACATATGACACTGACCTTAAAAACTACATAAATGAGGTCATATGGTTTCTCATGCCACACAATTGCTTTCTCTATAATGGTGTATTTTACCTCCAAATTAAAGGAGTTTCTATGGGGGCTAAATTTTCACCCTCCATAGCTAATCTCATGATGGCATGGTGGGAGAAATGCTATCTGTATGGTAATGCTAACCCATTTGTCGATGCTATTCTCTGGTACGGCAGATACATTGACAATCTGCTATTTATATGGCGCGCCAATGTGTCTGCCGTACCGGACTTTGCAAAATTCTTAAATGACAACTAATGCAACCTTACTTTCACCTGTACAACAAGCAAAGATCACATGGTGTTCCTGGACCTCAATCTAAACACCGATGAGGGTTACATACACACTAACACATTTAGGGAAAAAAATAGCACGGAACACCATCTTGCAAGCTCACAGTTTACACCCCAGGCACACAATTAGATCACCTATTATTAGAGGTAATAGGAACTGTAGCTCAGGACAGGATTATTTAGTGGAATCTAAAAACATTAAAAAAAAAAGAGTACTCAAAAGGGGCTACACACATAATATGCTGAACCGAGCTATCAATATAGTAAAGAACAACATAACACCAATCCATATATGATATTACAATACAGCAACCAATTTGATGACATTAAAAACTCATCCTTAAACACCTACCAATCCTATACCAGGATGAAAAACTGGCACAAATACTAAAAAATGGTTGCAACATAGTATCCAAAAAGGCATTAACAATTGGAAAAATGATCTCACCCAGCTTTAAACCCACTAATAAAACAAAGACCACCTGGCTTACACATAAGGGTTTTTATCATTGTGGGGCACAAATATGCAAAGCTTGCAAGGTAGCGATCAACTGCTTTCATTCTTGTCCTCTACAATTTTATACTTACCTCATGCATTTTATGTGAGTTGCTATAAGCTTAATGCTTTTTGAGCAATTATATACACGAGATTGCGATTCTAGTCTGAATGGGTTCCTAATTGGCTGTAACTTTAGTCTGAACATGCCCTTATCTCGCAATACTTGCAATTCTATTTAGCTACTACCTGTTATTTTACACATATACCTACCTTCTCGATTTGTCACTGTATTACATAATAGGTAATTTTCAGATATAGATTGTTGTACCCGATTTATATAGTATTCCATACACAATGAACATTCTTATCTGATAATGTGCAGTGGTTTCTTTCTCTCATTTCCCTGAGGTATAACTAGCCGCTTACTTCCCCTTGTCTTGTTAAAACGTGATCTATGTCAATTACTTGCTTTTTCCATATAACTACATACTCCATTATGCATTTTAACGTGGATATCAAATTCTTTTATACAGATTCTTGTTTTAGATTAAACTAATAAATGTGTTTTTAAAGCATTACTATGTAATATACCTGAGTGGCGGCTTTAGTAATTGTATGCCGATGCACGTCATTTATGGGGGCAGGCTTTAATCTCCTCCCCTCTCTGACGGGCTTTTCGCTATACCATATAAGCCTTTTCATCTCAGATATGTGTTAGCCATGACTATGAGCGTTTAATGTGCTCAAAACGCGTAGGCTGGAGCCTGTAGCCTATATCCAGGATGCAGTGCTATGGTTTAAGTGAAGGATGTATTATTTATTTTGGAGTCAATAAAACAATATGGAGGATTTCCAAACCTCATGCGCTGGATCATTACTTTTTTTGGATTGTTGCCTGTTGGACACGCTTGTCACATGGGGATCCGAGCTGCCCAGGTGGAAGTCTTCCTCAAAATGCATTTGGTCGGGTGAGCTTTGTTAACTTTCCATACATACTTTATTCAAGGACTCCATAATAATTGAATCTTACATTTTTGTAAAAAGTGCTTATTGATTTGTTCACCTCCTAACATCCTAATGAAAATCAATAAAGCAACCATATGATTAATGTTAGTTAGTAAACAATTTGGGAGGTGGAACTAGCTGTATGATGAGCATAACATTTACAAATCAGAAAATCGCATATTTTAAAAAATGTTTACCATAAATAAATGAAAAACATTTCAACCAAACTATACATGTTATGAAAGAGCAATTTGAAAATCACTTTGGTAAGTTAAAGCGTTCTAAAGATATAACCTCATAAAGTGACACACGGCAGGGTCCTTAAGGGGTTAAAGAAACTACAGTTCTGTGAGAGCCATAAATCATGCTTGTTTGTAGGTGACCAAATACTTATTTTTCACCATAATTTACAAATTTCTGGATTTGTTTTCTCATTTTGTCTCTCCTAGTTGAGGTCTACCTATAAGGTCAATTACAGGTCCTCTCTCATCTTTTTAAGTGGGAGAACTTGCTGACTAAATACTTTTCTCCCCACTGTATTTTGAAAGACTATTTTACTATTGTTAAAGACTTTGTTACTATGGTTAAAAAAGAAATCTATGAAGTTTATGAGATCTATAAAATACAACCTTATTTGACACATTTTGTAGTGGTTAAAAGAAAAAGAGCTTAGGAAGCAATTCTATACAATAAGCATCAAAGCATAAATCATTGGCCCAGATTTATTACCCTACGAAAGTGTTCAGTCAGACTTAACATGTTCTTTTATGTGCAAATTGCTTTCACATGTATTTTAAAAGTATTTGCGCCAAATTTATTTATTAATTATGCATAGCTTAAAGAAAATCTACCGTCAAAATCAAGCATAATAAACCACGGACTTACTGATAGGTCCACCATGACCGTAGTAATGAGCTAAAAGGGCTACTCTAGCCCCCCTGTTATCTGGGTTTCTGTTTCAATAATTTTTATTGATTTTAACAAATTAGAGCATGAAATCCAATACACTTAGTAAGTACAAAATATTGAACAGCTGGTTGCATAGATCTCAGATCACAGGGTTACATATCTGATGCTATATGTTCTCATATAATAGCTATACATATATACCGGCTATCTTTAGAAGTTGCTCATCTATTTAAAAGCGCATTACTAAGTGCAAAAATTTACCAAGTGCAAAATACCCAAGATTGTACAATTTCCCTCAGACCAGCGCAGATGATGGAATGTTCTATCTCTGCTCATCTCCATTGTTTAATGTTTGTGCTATTCTGTTTCTCAATGTTCCCAGTGGTATAAACAGGCAGAATATTTTATCTTAGCGGGCTGTACTTAACACATACAAAGAGGCTGACACCATAATCAAGAATCACTCATAAATGCATAGGAAAGCTGGCAAGTTAGTCCCTTCAGTGAAAGGTGTTTTATAGTTTCCTTTCTTTGCAGCTTTTCATCGTTCTCTTGTCCTGGCTGTGATTTTTTTAATTTGTAATTGAGATTTACTTGAGTGCACTTTTATAAGTTAAAGAAAACAATGAATTTACTGGTGTTCCTGAGAACTTGGCGCAGATCAATTTGAGTGAACCGAATAAAAGCTGCAACATTAAATCAAGCAAAGTAACTTACAATTTTGGAACATGTGGACCCTCTATTAGGAACAGCAGAACTCTTCTGTTGGATGTGATCCTAATTCTTTGCCCATTAAATATTTAGCTTTAAAGGGAACCTATCGCCGGGGTGCTATTCTTATCAGGGGACAGGTTTTTATAGACAAAGTACTGTATATGCCAAATATGGTTTTAAAAAATATCTGTGTTATATGGTGTTTGAAATAAAGTATGTGTAACTTTACCTGGTTCCTCGCCAGATGCTTCAGCCCGAGTCCCAGAGAGGACAATTTTGAATTTCAAAATTTTACTTCTTTCCTTGTCATTCCTAGCTCCTGCCCCTCCCTCTACTCTTACATCCTCTCTCTCATCCTCCCTCCCACTGATGATGCGTCAGTTCACAGCTTACCGTTTCAATCCGGCATCTTAGTGCAAGGAAAGATGAGAGATAGGATGTGGGAGGAACAGAAGTGATCAGAGCAGACACAAGTTGTGATTTGAAATTTTCCTCTCTGGGACTTAGCTGAAGCATCTGGCAGGGAGCCAGGTAAAATTTCATTTACTTTATTTCAAACACCATGTAACACAAACATTTTTTAATATACAGGCCATCCCTGAGATACATACAAGATAGGGTCTGTAGGTTTGTTCTTAAGTTGAATTTGTATGTAAGTGAGAACTGTATATTTTATCATTGTAATCCCAGCCAGAACTTTTTTGGTCTCTGTGACAATTGGATTTTTAAAATGTTGGGTTGTCATCAGAATCAGGATTAACACTAAAGCTTCATTACAGACACATTTGATAACTGTTACAGCTGATTATTGTAGCCTAGGACTAAAGCACAATAAATTACCAATATCCAGTGGTCCGTTTGTAACTAGGAGACGTATGTAAGTTCTTAAGTAGGGGACCGCCTGTATAATACTTTTTAAGTACAGTTAAGTATAGTTTTATAGTTAAAAATAAATAAAAGGTTAAAGGACTTTTTGTCATTTTTATTTTTTGGGAGTTACAAAAACCAGAAAAAAAGAAGTTTAAAGAGGGATTTTTTTATTTTATTGTAAAATTTTAATATTTATCTTTAAATATTTATTTATATTTTGTGTGTGTTTTTTTTTACTTTATACGTCCACAATGAGGTCTTTTTTTCCCATTTACAAATTTTCACCGGTAACCAGAGCATCTATAAGAGCCACAGTTACATGGGAAAATGACCCCTGTGGGGAGAAATGGCTGCTCCGAGCTGTACTGCGATTGATTAGACCCAGGAGCTGTGATTGACCCTTGCAGACCCAGCAATAACTTAACCGCCATGTCTATAGAGCCGGCAGCACCGCTAGCTCCTGCATGCACTGAGTTGTGCTACGTCAGTGAAGAAAGGAGAAGGCAGACACGGTAATAAAGCACTTCTACCTTATCCCTAGGGTCTACAGATGTGTCTGACAGCTAGATACAAAGTCTTGCTCGGGAACTGCACATGCTGACGTATAAAGGGGTGGGTTAGGGTGGGCCAAAAAGCCAAATCCCATCCCCTTGTAATCGAACAATCGGACACAGCTCTTATCAATTTCACCTCCATCCCTTTGGGTTTGACATCACATGTCACATGTCTGCATGGGGATGAAAATGACAATGTCCTGATGTGACTGTGACTAACTGACACCAGAAAGAGTGCCCCAGTGTCACATAACCACAGACTATATGGAAGAAATCTGGAGGGAAATGAAGAATATATTTGTATGTTGCTTTTAGTAGGGAGTGTCCAAAAATGTTTTCCTGGATAACCCCGTGAGGTAAAGAATATTGAGGAGACAATCCCACTATATGTAAATACAAAATAAAGTAAAACATTATAGGAGGAAACACCCTAAATACATAATGTACATGTAAACACAAATCTAATGTGCCGGTTGTTATTGTCTGAAACATATAATACCTTATGATAAGCATCACAATGATAAACAGGAACGTAGAAAACTGCAAATGTGGAATTAGTAAAGTATGATGTTCAGGATACAGCATACTTTACTAATACAGATCTCTGGTTTACTTAGCTGTCAAAATGATAAGGGGTGTTATCCAATATTTATAACATCATAAACACAGCTGTATTTAACTTTATTAATATGAAGTCAGAAATAACTTGCTGTCCAATTGACATTAGAATTTATAGTATAAACTTGATATATTCTTTGGGTATTTTATCATAGAAATATTAGTTGTTAAGGATAATACATAAGGACAAACAATGCTCATTTACTTCAATATTCTTTCATCAATTATTGGGAGAGGTTGGAAACCATTAATTAAACCTCTTACTCTCATAGCCACTATATACACAGTTTCTCCCCATTGCTGCTTATACAGAGAGATTTTCTACTAACAAACACTCTAAGGCTTAACCCTATAACGACTTGGCCTTTTTTAGTTTTTTCACTTCCATTTTTTACACACCAACTTCAAAACTTTTTTTTATTTTTCCACATAAAGAGCTGTGTGATGGCTTATTTTCTGCGTAACAAATTGCACTTTATAGTGACAGTATTTAATATCCCTTGGCATGTACTGGGAAGCGGGAAAAAATTTCCAAATGCAGTGAAAATGGTGAAAAACCACATTCGCAACGTTTTCTTGTGGGCTTGGATTTTACAGCTTTCACTCTGCATCCCAAATGACAAGTCTACTTTATTCTTTGGGTCGGTACGATCACGTGGATACCAAGTTTGTATAGGTTTTATAATGTTTTCATACATTAAAAAAAAATAAAACATCCTGTACAAAATATATATTTTTTTATTTTGCCATCTTCTGGCGCCAATAACTTTTTTGTACTTTGGTGTACGGAGCTGTGGGTGGTGTCATTTTCTGCAAATTTTGATGGCATTTTCATTGCTATAATTTTTGGGACTGTGCGACCTTTTGATCACTTTTTATAATTTTATTTTTATATTTTTGCAAAATGGCAAAAAAATGCCATTTTCGACATTGGACGCTATTTTCCGTTATGGGGTTAAACGCAGTGAAAAACCGTTATTATATTTTGATAGATCGTACATTTTCAGTCGCGGCGATACCTAATGTGTTTATAATTTTTACTGTTTATTTATATTTATATCAGTTCTAGGGAAAGGGGGGTGATTTGAGTTTTTAGGTTTTTTTATTATAACTTTTTTTTAACTTTTTTTATTTTTACTTTTAGTATTTTTCAGACTCCCTAGGGTACTCTAACCCTAGGTAGTCTGATTCATCCTATCATATACTGTCATTCTACTGTATGGCAGTATATGTGGACTTTACTCCCCATTCATTACAATGTGCAATTAGCACATTGTAATGCATGGGTTAAAACGAAGTAGCCTCGGGTATTCGGAACACGCCCATGCGCCACCATCTTTTTGAAGCCACCGGCAGCATTGCCGGCGGCGATCAAGGTGAAAACACCCAGAAGTGAATATAAAACAGATATAAATAACAAACACAAACTGGTAACATACAAGGTCAAACAAACATAAGACCCAAGGTCTTCAGGGTACAGGAAAAGGTCAGTATCACAACAAAGCTCAATTAAATATACAAAAGTAAAAAAAAACAAGTTTTAACTTAAATATGGGTCAAGCAGCAATATATGGACAACGAGTGGTGTTCAATGAGTGGTTCCAATAATATTACTGATTTATTGTACAGACTGTTACAGATGCAGCAATACCAAAAATGTGGGTTTTTTTTAGTGATTTTGTGTTTTTTTGTACTTAATTAAATGTGTATAGGGAATGTTGGTGTTTAAGGGACTTTTACTTTATTTAATTAATCTCATTAAATCTCATCACTTTATTAAGTGTTTAAAATTGTATTTTTTATTTTCACAGGTTGAATATCTATATTCACCTAACACAGTGTAATATAGATATATTACACTGTGGTTTGTAACACACTGAGCAGGCAGTGTGCTCAGGCACTGAGGCAGGACCTTGTGCAGCCTGGGGCCACATGCAGACCACAGGGCTGTCATCGGAGCCACAGACCCCTCCCTGGTAATTGCCGCAGGGGGTCTGAACAGTAATATGTGGCTGCAGTGTGTAAGGGGTTAACACCAGTGATCAGAGGAATCTCTGATCGCAGGTGTTAGAGGCATTCTCTGCTGTAATGTACAGCTGATACCCACAGCTTCTGGCATTGGCTCAGTTCTGCAGCCGATGGCAGAAGAGGCACAAAGTAGTACGTCACGGAAAAAATTCCCCATCTTCTTAGAAAATAAAACAGAACAGTAGCTACTTTTGCTAAATTTTTAAACAAGAAAAACATAAATATCACATGGTCATTAGTATTCCGAGCCTTTGCTCATTATCGAGTTGAAGCACTTTGAGCTAATACAGCCATGAGTCGTCTTGGGAATTTCACACCTGGATTTGGGGATCCTCTGCCTTTCTTCCTTGTAGATCCTCTCCAGTTCAATCAGATTGGATGGTGGATGTTGGTGGAGGCCATTTCCAAGTCTCTCCAGAAATGCTCAATTGGGTCTAGGTAGGTAGAGGTTTCCATCCAGGATATGTGTACTTCTAAAAAAGAGAATGCACACTGTAACCTTTCCAAAAAGGACAATATATATATGATATATGTGGATATATAAAAAACAATGATGCCAATGGCACCTATCCCAAAGACTGCATCTCTAAACATATAAAGAAAGAAAATAAATAGCAAGGGCCCTTGTATAAAAATACTATATAGCCAGCTTAAAAAACTTTCTTCATAAGTCAATTCCATATAATGGTGTTGCATACGTTATCTGAACTGCTGTTTGGCAGAAAAAATAAGAATAGATGATTTGCTAATCCAAATATATCTAATTTCTCCACAACATGATTTATATCCTGCAATTTATGCCACAAGTCGATCTTACTCCAAGTTACTCATATTCATAGTTCCTCTTATTAGATTGTACAATCAATATCTCAATCAGTGGAGGGTCACAACACTGAGTTACCATATACACCAATGGGGCACTTCCATGTCCCATTAGGGAAAGGATGTTTTCCCCAGGTGTTGTTCCAACCTTCACCAATCGCATTTCCTACTGACTTTACTCACTTAGTTCAGAAGGCCGAAAGCTTCAGTTTAGACCAAATGATCTGTAAAGAAGGCACGGTTATGTGACAGCTCGTTCGATGGGTAAATGAAACCAGGTAAGTTTAATCAAGATGTACCCAATGTGGAGAACATAGAATAAGATCAAAAGAAATTCCAATATATACTGTAGAAGCCGAGTCCAATAATTGGCCGCATTCATCTTTCCTTCAGTTGCAAGCAGTCACCCTGCTGAAAAACACCAACATGTTTCACCATTGGGATTGTATTTGGCAAGTGCTAAGCAGTGCCTGGGTTTCACCACACATATCACTTAGAATTAACACCAAAAAGGTCACTCTTTGTCTCATCATATTTCTTATAGTCTGGGAGTCCTATGTTTCAGGCTTTCATATGTCTTGCACAATGGAAAGGCTTCCGTTGGCACACTCTGCCGTAAAAAGCTGACTGGTGAAGGTCTGCAGAGATAGTTGACTTTGTGAAACTTTCATCTCTACTGCATCCCTGGAGTTCAGTCATAGTGATCTTCTTTACCTCTCTTATTAAGGCTTTTTGGCTGGCCAGGTCAAGGAAGCGTTATGGTCATCCCAAACTTCCATTTAAGGATTATGGAGGCCACTGTGCTCACAGGTAGATCTAGGTACCTATCATAGATCATGTGCCTTGCCATAATTCTTTCTCTGAGCTCCTTGGACAGTTCCAGACCTCATGATTCGTATGTGCTCTGATATGCTTTGAGCTGTGAGGTCATATATAGACTGTTGTGTGCCTTTCCTAATCAAGTGCAATCAGTTTAATTAAACACAACTGAACTCCAATAAAAGCATAGAACCATCATCAAGTGGATTAGAAGGAACTGGACAGCATGTGAGTGGCAATGGGTCTGAATACGTATGTGATATTTCAGTTTTTCCTGTTTAATAAATTAGCAAAAATATGTACATTTCAGTTTTTTTCTGTCAAGATGGGGTGCAGAGTGTAAAAAAAAAAATTTATTTTTATTGACCAATTAGCTGCAATGAAACAAAGAGTGAAAAATGTAAAATTGTCTGAATACTTTCGATATCCACTGTATGTACACTGAGCGTGAAAAAATTAAAACCATCTAACTAAAATTGTGTAGGCAATTTCAAGTCTGTATTTGCCATTAGGTATTTGAGGGCCTGTTCCATAGGCAGAATTAGTGTGGAACCAACTCCTTTAGCTCTATGGAGAGTTTTCTAGGCATGTTATATGAAGATCGGAGGTAACCATAAGCTGTGACTTCATCTATTAAACCATGTTCCAATTTTTTGTGCAAATTATGTTTTTCTCTGATTTTCCTAAATGGTTGATGCAAAGGACAGTCAGTATAATAAACGTTGTCACCCTCTAGAGTATACATAAACCTTTGTGTCATCAGCTACAATGGACATAAAAGGAGAGAATCACTAGTGACCACTATCTCCCCCTGATCTTAACTCAATAGAGAACCTTTGGAGTATCATCAAGTAAAAGATCCATTAGGGTGGGAGGAAGTTCACAAATCAAAACAGCAACTCTGGGAGGCTTATCTGACAACATGCAAAGAAATTCAAGCAGAAACTCTAAAAACTCACAAGTTCAAAGAATGCAAGAATTGTGAAGGTGATATCAAAGAAGGTTCCTATGATAACATGTAACTTGGCCTGTTAGGATGTTTTGGGTTGAAAAAGCTTTTTATTTCAGTGACTGTGACCTCCTAATGCCATATATTCAACAAATGAACATTTTCAGTTATTTACCAGATATAAAATGTTTGGAAACTCTGTTGTGTATAATAATTTGAAACTGTGCAATTTAATTTTTTTATTTTATTTTGAAGAATATACAGGCGGTCCCCTACTTAAGGACACCCGACTTACAGACAACCCATAGTTACAGACGGACCCCTCTGTCCCATGTGACCTCTGATAAAGCTCTCTGGATGCTTTACTATAGTCCCAGACTGCAATGATCAGCTGTAAGATATCTGTAATTAAGCTTTATTGATAATTCTTGGTCCAATTACACCAAAAATGTTGAAACTCCAAATGTCACTGGGGCAAAAGAAAAAAAATTGTCTAGAACTTCCATTATAAAATATACAGTTTCGACTTACATACAAATTCAACTTAAGAACAAACCTCCAGACCCTATCTTGTATGTAACCCGGGGACTGCCTGTACTGTTATTATTGGGAGGTTTGTTCAATAAAATTTGATTTATAATGTAACAGGTGATGACTTGTTATACTGACTGCCATTTGCATCAACCATTTAGAAAAATCACAGAAAAATATAATTTGCAAAATAATTTGGTATATTAGTGGTGTGGATCATAGAGCTCTCTTTAGAGCTATTATATTCTATTGTAATCCTTACTATGATGTAAATTATGTGACTGATTTATGGAAAACCCTTAAATATTGTTAATTATCAGGTAAGTGCCAGAGTTAAAATTGCAAGATACATAGAAGTACTTTTTATATTTTGTATAGATATAGAAGATTATACCTAACATAAAAACATGGTTAAAGTAACAGTTTATTTCCTTCTGCCACTTTCCCTTTAATTTCAAGCCTCTGTTTACATAGCCAGAAGACAGGAATTCAGCGGTAAACACATTACTGACATTACTTGACTTTAATAAAATGGTTGTAGATTCATAATTACAATACTAATTATCAGTGTGGTGTAGAGTTGCACAAGGATCACCTTTCATGGTGGTAATTTATCCGCAGGTACCATATTTACATAGTGTGGGTCAAGTGGCTGCAGTTTTGACCTGACAACCTTCATTCAGCCATGGGGCAAACACTGCATGTCCTACCAATATTGTCTTTATTAAAATGAGGTAATGCTCTAGCTTTCTCATTTACACCTGTCAATCACAGTGAATAGCAAATACATATATTATAACTAATGGTCATTACTATTAGTTACTATATACTATATACTATTGTCATATGACCTATCTGACCGATCTGTTAATTTATGCTATAAGTAACATCCGTTGTTATGACATTTCTATTGCTTCTATTCTTTGTCAAAGAAGTATGCCCAAATTTGAATATTAAATTGTTTTCATAGGAGAGGGAATAATAGTCTGATTAGTTTCCCTTTAATTGATGGAATGGTAAACCCAAGTTTTTGTGGAATTCACAGAAGAATGAATGGAAGATGGAGCAGGAAGGGGGTGCAATACACTACCTCAGTAGTTTGGGATCACTCCACTACTACTTAAGATATTTTCTAGGATCATTGTTATTTTTGTAAGTACAGTATGGCAGGGGGCTTTCTTCTGCTTGTGCCACTGTGTATGACACAGACAGTGCAACAATGTTGTCTTGCCGCCTGGAGTCAGTCAGAAGAAACAACGCAGGAGTTATTAAATTATTAACTTATTGACCTCTGAATTTTATAGTAAAATTAAGGAGAAGGGAGGCACTAATTTAATTTTAAGGGAGAGGATACTAGATGAATTTTAATGGAGAAGATACAAGATGAAGGTTAATGGAGGGGGTCTAAATAGACCTTAATGAAGTGTTGACTAAATAGATTTTATAGGATGTTAAACTCAGTTGGGCACCATGTGAATTGTAATGGGGAGATCAGATCAAGATGTACTGCATGTATTATAATAAATGTGGGTGGGATATAGGCAGGGAAAATAATTGACAGAGAGACAGTCAGGGAGAGTGAGTGACAGAGAAACAGGCAGGGAGAGTGAGTGAGAGACAGGCAGAGCAAGTGAGTGACAGAGAGATAGTCAGGGAGGGTGAGTGACAGAGCGAAAGTTAGGGAAATTAAGGAACAAAGAGACAGTCAGTGAGAGTGAGTAACAGAGACATAGGCAGGGAGAGTTAGTGAGAGACAGGCAGGAAGAGTGAGTGAGAGACAGCCAGGAAAAGTGAGTGACAGAGAGACAGGCAAGGAGAGTGACAGAGACAGGCAGGGAGAGTGAGAGAGAGACAGGAAGGGAGAGATAGATACATAGATATAAAATATTTTTGTTAACTGATTCTATTTTGATAATTATTAATATTGTCAGCATATGTAAATGGAGGTATTTTTTATATTTGCCTTGATCAGCCTTGCTCCACAACAGAACCTTTACCTGTCTAGTTATCTGAAAGGTAGGGTAGGGTTGACCACTATTCAATGTATCTCTTCTAATAGAAATATCTCTGCATGCACATGTACCTGTGTCTTTGCTTCTTTTGAAAGCTGCAGCTTTCCCCTGTTCTCAGCATGCTTCCCTCTGCATAACCACATACCTGTCCTCTCTGTTTCTGCTTCAGGACACTCATGGCACATCAGGGAGGGAGCAGGATTAGCTATTATGTGCTGCTGTAGGCTCTCTGTAGGCTATTAAGCAGAGCTCAGAGATTTAAGGAACGTACACAGTACAAAAGTAAATAGCAGGGCTACTTAATCACTTGGCATGGGCAACTTATGTAAAAGAAAGCCCAAACCATTTGAACTAATGTGCAGGCATTTATTATGCATTATATTGTACAAACCACACAAAGGAAGCATGTCTGTCTTTGACGAACCATCCTTTGTTAGAAAGTTCTGATAACTAAATAAATAACTAAAGGTCCATCAAATTTAAGAAATCTAGAAATGAGCACTGAGAGAAAAGATTAAAATGTATTATTTTCAATAAAACCAGATTATGATTTCACAATAAAGTTTTCTCACTTTAACAGTGTTAGATTTATGAAATCCCATGTTATTGTAATACTTCAATCCAATGTTTTATATAATTTGATTCCAACAAACTTTCTAATTCTGTTAATACGTACAAATGACAACTTGGCATGGATGTAATAACTGAAGAGTCCTGAAATTTCTTGTTCCTAATTTTATATGACTTCATTCATAGTTTATCCCCTTTGGTTTATGTGATCTGTGGGTGTATTCCATGGAATTGAAGAAAACAGCCAAGTGTTTATTTCCTATTTATTTTATAAATTAATATATATTCTTGATCCCAAAATCATTGCATATGATCTTTGCCAATGCAAACCATATCTATTTGTAACACAGGAAATCTCTATCGTCAGAATACCAAATGATAAAATATTCACTTGGAAAACATACTTGCTTGTCCAGCAGAATCAAACATACCACCATATCTGTACTCAGTGCAGTTGTACCCTAAATGTAAGGGGCTTCACTGATACCTTACAATAACAGTATATCCTAATGTTTGCAAACAAAGAAAAAACAAATTGGGTCAGCTCACCTAGTCTGTAGCTCCAAAGTGCGGGGCCGTGCTCGGTCCAATCCCGGGGACTAGCGGTAATGGCACACAAAAATCACAGGGAAAAACACAGGTTATGTGTTTCAGACCCCATCCGTGGGTCCTTAGTCATACCTCGGATGGGGTCCCATGGATGGGGTCTGAAATGCATAACCTGTGTTTTTCCCTGTGATCACTTTTAACTTTGATGTTTTTTCAATAAAATTTTTTTCCTGATTTTACCAACCCCTTGCCTGATGCTGATGGACCTTACGATTTTTGTGTGCCATATCCTAGTGTTTGGTTTCTTGTAAAGGATGCATATTTCTATCCATGCCATCCAGACCCAAATAACATGTATAAAATCTGCTTACTCCTGGGCACATATCCAACAATTGGAATTCAAGCGAAGTTTCCCTTTAAATAACATCCCTAGTGTTAGTCCCCTAGTTGGACAGAATAAAAAAAAAAGTTAAAATAAGGTTTTTAAAAATAAGTAATAAATATAAAAACACCCCAAAAATCACCCTTCCCCCCATAATGCCTATATAAATGGGCATAAATATAAAGGGCATAAAAAATAAAACTTAAAAATCTGTTTTAAAATTTCAATTTTAATGCTTCCTAAATACATAGAAAGTGTAGTAAAAAGTTATCAAAAGTTGGAAGTTCTTAAAAATAATACCAATCTAGCTGTTATACTATCCAACAATAAAGAAAAATAATAATGCACTTTTCGTTGAAGATTAAAAAAATATACAGCTTTTACATTATTGTGACACATAATCAAATTAATTTCCTTTAAAATGGTGGTTTTTTTTGCAGAAGCAGTAAAATATAATATTCAATGATACTAGCCTACACAATAATTTTATCATGTTTTTTATACTGTTCAGTGAATTTCGGAAACAATTCAAATAAAAAACAAGTGGCAGAATAGGAATAGCCATTTTTTCTCTGCTTCCCCAAAGGAAAAAAAACTTGCAAAAACTCATGATTGAAGTTTTTTAATGAATGTTGCAGGACGCTCTTTTTGAATCCTGATGATTGGTTTAAATTGTATGAGCAACCAATTCAGTGACTAGTACAGATTCCAGATTCAAGATAAGGCAATTTGTAATGTGGGAATAATAGGGGAATTTTATTGGAGATAAACAGATGATTGGTAGATAGATGATAGAAGATAAATATGAAAGATGATCTAGATTTCTTGATAGTTGATAGATTTATAGATGCATAAATATAAAGTAGACTATATATAGATAGATGATAAAAGATAGATATGAGAGATAGATACAGTAGAAGAGAGATAGAAGATTGATAGATGGATAGATATATAATAGGATAAACAAAAAGCTTGATAGAAAAATGGTGATAGACGCACTGATGGAATAAAGATTCACCCTTTTTCACAGACTTTGGAGTGCTGCCCTTACTGAATATAGAAAAAATGGTTAGATAGACAGATATATAGATAAAAAAATAGACAAATAATAGGAGATAGATAACTAGACAGATAGATTGATATATATAGACAGAAGATTGATGATAAGCATCTTCACCCAGGCATTCAACCAAGGGGTATTAAAGGAGTAATACACCCTCTACCCACATGCAGGAGGTTTATTTAGGACAAGGGCCCTTGGCAAATGCCCAGTTTACTCCCGCCTAACGCCGGCCCTGCCTGTGGTGGAGGGGTGGGGATGCGCTAGCATATAATAAATTCCCTATTTTATCAATTCTTTCTATTGTTATAGGACTAGGTATAAAGTAGAGCTATGTTTGTGTATAGATGTGTTCATGTGAGAGAATAAATGTAGCAAGAGGTGTGTGAGTGAATAGTTTATGTCCCAGAAGAAGCCGAACAGGCGAAACATGAGTAGGGTGGAAGCACTTTGAACGTAGCTCCTTACATGCTCTATTGCAATATTATTTTCACTAAAGGTCTTTTAAAAATGCTAGTTTTGTGAGTATAATAAATTGTTTTAATTCTCATGAATTTTATTGCATATTCTATATAGTGGCTTTATACTTCAGCAGAATGGACGTTGTTGGTCTAAGTGGCTTCATTTAGTGCAATCTATGTTCCTGGAAATACCCTCCAGAGGTTGTACACATGCTTGGTTTCGGGAACACGCAACCTTACTCCTTCCTTTGAATATGCACCGCAGAGTAGCTGCTTTTTTATTGCTCATCTAATTGCTCAATGTTTTATTGTTTTTGACTCTATGCATGGGACTGGCATTCTACTTTTCTGGCTCAGTTTTTCCTGCAATTATTTGTGATTTTACATTTCTGCTGTTTTTTTTAAATTGGTAGGTTTTATATCAGATTGTAGCAGAGCTATGTCTGAATGAATGTTTGTAGCAAAGCTGTATCTGCCTGAGTGCATGGATGTATCAGCGCTGTGGTTTAGTGAATGGATGTAGAAGAGTAGTGTGTGTTGTGTGCGACCACTAGGAATTTTTCAGTGGTATCAAAAATTATTTTTTGCTTTTTTTGGATGATTCAATCAGGGGGGTGGGGGGCATCATATAGTAAGGAGCATCTTATAGTGTGATCACAATATGCTTCCAGAAGGCATGGCGGTCACTTGCAATATGCATTATATATGCCACTGCAGCTGTAAAATTCATTCCACAGTGGCCAATTTATTTATTTACAAAATAGCCCAAAATACATAAGTAAATGGGAATTTCATTAAATATATTAACTGACATTACTCCAAACTCCATGTTAAAGATTAGATGTTTAATAGTGCAAAACACTTACTGTTATCTGCAGCAGCATTTATGTGTGTGTCATTTTAACTTGGCTTCTCTTCCTTTTCAAATTTCTCATTCTGTAGGTAAAACCTAGAGCAGTGGTGGTGAACATATGGCACAGGTACCAGATGTGGCACCCAGAGCCCTCTCCGTAGGCACCAGGGCCATTGCCCTAGCTCAGAGTTTGCCTGATAGGACGTGCAGGAAAAGAAGGAGGTGTCAGGAGCACCAGATTATCATTGGAGCTTCTTCTCTGGGCTCTACCATTTTTCTTGTGCAGGTGAAATCTGGAGAGATGCTACAATAATAATTCAAATTTCTCCTCCTTCTTTCAATGGTAATGATGTTCTCATGTTGACAGTATGACTTACAGACAACCCACAGTTACAGACAGACACCTCTGACCTCTGGTGAAGCTTTCTGAATGCTTTACTATAGTCCCAGTTTGCAATAATCAGCTGTAAGGTGTCTGTAATGAAGCTTTATTGGTCCCATTACAGCAAAAAATGTTTAAACTCCAATTGTCACTGGGCCAACATTTTTTTTGTCTGGATCTAAAATTATAAAATATACAGTTTCGACTTGCATACAAATTCAACTTAAGAACAAACCTCCAGACCCTACCTTGTACGTAACCCAGGGACTGCCTGTAGTTACTAATCTGTCAGCAATTAGTTAAAAAAAGTGGGTTGCAATTTGGGCACTCAGTCACCTGCCTAGAGCAAGTAGGTTTTCGTCACACATGGAGCATTTAGTTAAAAGTTGTGTTTTCAGTAACTGGGGGTTCTTCTTTAAATTACTTTTGTGCTAAAGTTAGAGAAGATGCTCCTCTGGCAACAACTTATCTTCAAGACCCTTCTCTATTGTGAAGAGTCAGGAGTAGAGATGAGTGGATTGGTGGAAATTTGTGTTCTACATGTTCGCCTGTATTTCACCAAGAAATTTGGTGCGGGAATCCATTGAAGTTGGAACCGATCGCTCTATGTGCAATCATAGCATTACCTGTCTACATACTGCTATGATCGCATATAGAGTGAGTAGTGAGATGGTGACATCACGGGATCTCTTAACAGTGTGAAGGCCTGCCAGTCAGCTGAGGGGCATAAATAAATTACTTATTGACAGCAGAGCACCCCAGACTCATTTACATACTTTAAATTTCTACAAAATGCGGCTGTATGAAAAACATATTGCAGAACTTAATACATATTAATTGTCACCAATGAATAAAATTCGAACATAGAAAATAGCATGCATACATGTGATCAAGTTATTACTGCACAATATTCACCAACAAAAACACGTTTTGACCCACCAATTACTGTGCACTATTTACTGAGAAGAGCACTTTTATGATCCGTGTATTACTGTACGCTATTCACTGACAGGAGCACTTTTATGATCCACATATTTCTGCACACTATTCACAGACAAAGCACTTCAATTATCCAGATATTAGTGTGTGCTATTCACTGAGAACAGTACTTTTATGATCCACATATGACTGTACACTATCCCTGATGGGAGCACTTCCACGATGCATGTAATACTGCATGCTATTCACGGATAAAAGTACCTTTATGATACATGTATTAATTTGTGCTATTCACTGTACAGGAAAACTTTTATGATCCAAATATTACTGTGCGCTATTCACTGAGAAGAGCACTTTTATGTTCCATGTATTACTGTGCGCTATTCATTGAAAGGAGCACTAGGAATTGTGCCTATTTTCCCCCCTAGTCCCCCTTACAGGGGTGCAGTGGCAGGTAGCATTGTGGGCAGGGGGCACAGTGGGACAGAGCAGGGCGCTCCATCCAACATGTCAGTTAACTACGTGTACAGTATGGAATAGCGGAAGTCCGCTTGGTATAGTAGAAGTGCTCTTCTCTACCAAGCGGACTCCAGCTATCCTCCTAAGCGCCACCTGCCTGCACAGCAGCTCCTTATGTATACTTGCAAACTGTGTCTGAAGAAGGTCAGTGATTGACTGAAACGTCACATGAATGTAACGGTTTGCAAAATAAACTAAAAACTCAATCAATAATCAGTGTGATTGGATTCCATATTGTAATGCATAAAAGGGATTGGGACCCTATCCGGAGCACCTGAACAAGCAATAATAGTAGTGCAGTACAACTCCTATACGAAAAAGTTAAAAGTTCACTACTAGAGATGAGCGAGCACTAAAATGCTCGGGTACTCGTTATTCGAGAAGAACTTTTCCCGATGCTCGAGTGCTCGTCTCGAATAACGAGCCCCATTGAAGTCAATGGGAGACTCGAGCATTTTTCAAGGGGACCAAGGCTCTGCACAGGGAAGCTTGGCCAAACACCTGGGAACCTCAGAAAAGGATGGAAACACCACGGAAATGGACAGGAAACAGCAGGGGCAGCATGCATGGATGCCTCTGAGGCTGCTTAATCGCACCATTATGCCAAAATTATGGGGAACAGCATGGCCATGACAGAGTGATCGAATAAGGCTAGATAGCATCTAAAACATCCAATAATTGACCCTGACACTATAGGGGACGGCATGCAGAGGCAGCGGCAGCAGTGGCAGGCTAGAGAGTCTACTGGCGACATACCCTAAATGGACTCAGGTTTCACCAAAGGAGGTGAAATGATTTCCTATGTGAACAAAAGGTTGACGGTATATTTAGTCGATAACACAGCATGGTGGCGACATAGTGACCAAGTTCCATAACGTATCTGGTGAAACACCCGAAAAATGAGCCTGACACAGCTCTTTTGATAAGGGGATGACATGTGGAGGCAGCCATGGAGACGACTTCCATGATTAAGAGCGACAGTATGGGGCATTCATATTGCGCTGCTATGATTGCAACTTCAGGTCTCCAGCATGGCGGCGACAGATGGGCCGAGTTCCATTATGTATCTGGTGAAACACCTGAAAATTCTGCCTGACACAGCTCGTTTGATAAGGGGATGATGTGCTGCATATCCTCTCGTGCTCCAGCGTCTGGGGTATAGAGAGTTGAAATGAGACATTGTTGGACGCTGTGGAGGATCGTGGAGGCAAAATGGACAGGAAACAGCAAGGGCAGCATGCATGGATGCCTCTGAGGCTGCCTAATCTTGGGATGGAGCTGGCATTCCACTGCCAGGCGAGCTTGTCCAAGCCCCTGTCTCTCGGCTCCTCCCCACCCAAAATGGGCCTGGGGGCCAGAAGCGTTTACTTTGAAAAAATTATAATTTTCAAAGCAGGCCGGGTCGTTTGAATATTTCACCTAGGAATAATGGAATAGCATAGTGGTTCTATTTTTAATTGTTTTTACGGAAATGGTTCCATGATTAAGAGCGACAGTATGGGGCATCCATATTGCGCTGCTATGATTGCCACTTCAGGTCTCCAGCATGGCGGCGACAGATGGGCCGCGTTCCACTATGTATCTGGTGAAACACCTGAAAATTCTGCCTGACACAGCTCGTTTGTTAAGGGGGCGATGTATGGAGGCAGTGAACTAGTAGTAGATTAAAGGTGCTGCAGTTAAAACTATGTTAGTTGGATCTTGAGATGGAGCTGGCGCTCCGCTGCCAGGCGAGCTTTCGCCAATCCAAGCCCCTGTCTCTAGGCTACTCCCCAAACAGCACTTCTAAGAACCTTTTGTATAAGATCAAGTGTAGTAGCGTTCTTATAAGTTTAGGATATGGCGGGTGAAGGGAATATAAACAGATGCGCAAGAAGCGCTGAAATAATATTGGTAAATGATAAAATTTGACCAGTATATTTTGTGGATTACACAGCAGGGTGGCGACAAAGTTAACAAGTTTGATGTGGAATCCATGAAAACAACCCAAAATTCTGCCTGACACAGTTCGTTTGATAAGGAGACCATGTATGGAGGCAGCTATATGGACGACTTTTGGAGGCAGCTATGGCGATGACGTGTGGAGGTAGCAATGGAGACAACGTGTGGAGCCAGCTAAAAAGACGACATGTGGAGGCTGCTATGGAGACAATTTAATTTGGATAGTGCCTGTATGTGGCAGTCCAAAAAAGTTTTCAAACCAGAGGAGCAGATAGGTGGTCCTCCAGAAAAATTAAATATATTGAGTGCCTGTATGTGGCACTCCCAAAAATCGCTTAAAACAGAGAACCGGGTAGGTGGCCCTCCAGAAAAATTAAATACATAGAGTACTATAGCTAGAGCCAGTTGACCCTGGCAAAAAATAGCCAGTTTCCTATGCTTTAGTGTACAAAGAGGAGGAGAAGGAGGACAATGAGGAGGAGGAGTGCATACATTATTCAGGTTGAGCTTCTTTCACCTGGTGGAGAATGAAAATCCTGAGAAATCCAGGCTTTATTCATCTTGATAAGCGTCAGCCTGTCAGCGCTGTCAGTCGACAGGCGTGTACGCTTATCGGTGATGATGCCACCAGCTGCACTGAAAACCCGCTCGGACAACACGCTAGCGGCAGGGCAAGCAAGAACCTCCAAGGCGTACAGCGCCAGTTCATGCCACATATCCAGCTTTGAAACCCAGTAGTTGTAGGGAGCTGTGTGATCATTTAGGACGATGGTATGGTCAGCTACGTACTCCCTCACCATCTTTCTGTAAAGATCAGCCCTACTCTGCCGAGACTGGGGACAGGTGACAGTGTCTTGCTGGGGTGACATAAAACTGGCAAAGGCCTTGTAAAGCGTACCCCTGCCAGTGCTGGACAAGCTGCCTGCTCGCCTACTCTCCCTCGCTACTTGTCCCGCAGAAGTACGCCCTCTGCTGCTAGCGCTGTCAGAAGGGAAATACTGTTTCAGCTTGTGCACCAGGGCCTGCTGGTATTCATGCATTCTCACACTCCTTTCCTCTCCAGGGATGAGAGTGGAAAGATTTTGCTTGTACCGTGGGTCCAAGAGAGTGAATACCCAGTAATCGGTGCTGGAATAAATTCTTTGAACGCGAGGGTCTCGGGATAGGCAGCCTAGCATGAAATCTGCCATATGTGCCAGAGTCCCAACGCGCAAGAATTCACTCCCCTCACTGGCCTGACTGCCCATTCCCTCCTCCTCCAACTCCTCCAACTCCTCTTCTTCTGCCCATACACGCTGAACAGTGAAGGACTGAACAATGGTCCCCTCTTCTGTCTCGCCAACATTCTCCTCCTCTTCCTCCTCATCCTCCTCCACCTCCTCCGATATGCACTGAGAAACAGACCTAAGGGTGCTTTGGCTATCAACAAGGGAATCTTCTTCCCCGTCTCTTGTGACGAGCGCAAAGCTTCCGACTTCATGCTGACCAGAGAGTTTTTCAACAGGCCAAGCAGCGGGATGGTGAGGCTGATGATGGCGGCATCGCCACTGACCATCTGTGTTGACTCCTCAAAGTTACTCAGCACCTGACAGATATCAGACATCCACGTCCACTCCTCATTGTAGACTTGAGGAAGCTGACTGACCTGACTA